>NW_015174311.1:413401-413603 GCF_001447785.1 Gekko japonicus | reverse complement strand
TGTTGCTATGTCTAATGCTTCCAATTGTTTTTGAATCTCTTTGATTTGCTCTGTAAAATAGGGCTATAATTTTCCCTTTGTTCCCTTTGTAACTTCTCTAATTCCTGGAGTTTGATTTGTCTTTTTTTTATACCATTCTCTTTTTATGCTCTTTTCTTTATTTCTACAATGGCCCCTTATTACTGCTTTAGCAGCATCCCAT
>NW_015174311.1:413112-413388 GCF_001447785.1 Gekko japonicus | reverse complement strand
CCTTGAAATATAGTTTTATCTGTGTTGTCATATATTTCCTGTCATCTTCTTTTACCATTATTAAGTTATTGTATCTCCAGGGTCTATTTGTTGTGGGTAGTTTTTGTCAGTGTTGTGCGGTGTTAGCCCACTGCAGACTGGGCACGGGTGCAAGGTGATCCAATAAAGACTGGAGTCTTTCAGGCTTATGTACAAGTAATTTACAGTTTATTATACAAAGCCTCCACCAATACTTTACACTGTAATGCTCTGCAGACAACCACATTCCAAGAAGGA
>NW_015174311.1:412635-413095 GCF_001447785.1 Gekko japonicus | reverse complement strand
GTACCTCACTGTACTTATACTTGCATTGGCCAATCAGAGTCAATGCTGAGTCACTCTTACACAGTGTTAATTAGCAATAGCCAGCCAGAACCAGTCAGAGCCAGCTCTCCAGTCACTTAGAGCTGTCAGCTCCTGTCATATAGATGCCTGTGATCTACAACTAGACTTAACATTAACAGAATGTTGACAGTTTTAACTCCAGTTCAATACTTATGGGAGCGTGGTCAGATATCCAGATTGGAAAGGTTGTAATCTCTTTTATAGACATATTTTTTCACCAGGATTATATAATCTATGTATGACGCCGTTTTGTGCCTACTGGATATATGTGTAGGTCTAGGTCTTGTGCCTGTAAACTCATGCGCTTCTTTCAGGCCCCATTCGCCTAGCTTAATGCTTTTATTCTTTGTTATGTCAATATTTAGATCCCCTGCTACAATTAATTCTCCCTCTGAGAATT
>NW_015174311.1:399704-412066 GCF_001447785.1 Gekko japonicus | reverse complement strand
CCCCTTACATCTTATTCCTAAAGTTAGCTCATTAAACTTTTATATACTTCCCTTTATGAAGTTTCCTCGTAAGAGTCCGTCCTCCGCCTTTTATCGTGTCTATTTGAAGTTCCTTCTCCCGGGTCATCCGCTGCCTCCATGTCTTCCTCCTCTCTCTGTTCTCTCAGGTCTTCTGTATTGATACCCAGTTGCCTGAACAGTTCCTTTGCTTCCTTAGGGTTTTGTGCTATCAACCTCTTGCCATCTTTAAATATTATTATTGAAGCTGGATACCCCCATGAGAATTTCACTTTGTTATCATATAGTTTTTGCCCATAAAGTCTCATTTGGTTTTTCTTCCTAATAGTTTCTTGGCAAAAATCCTCTCTCACCCAAACCTTTTTCCCTCTGAAGGTCAAGTCCTTCTTTTTCAAGGTCTTATATACTTCCTGCTGTAACTTTTCTCTCTTGTAAATTTGATTATAACATCTCATGGGGCTCCTCCTTCCCTTCTCCTTTGCAATTTATGGGCTCTTTCAATGTCTTGGGGTTGCATCTTAACCCAATTTTCTTCTATCCATTCTCTAAGTGTTCCTTCTAGAAGCTTATTGTTTATCTCTTCTGAAATCCCTGCAAAGATGAGGTTTGCTTTTCTGTTCCGGTCTGATAGCTCAGTAAGCTGGCTAGTTAGCTGTTCTATCTTCTGTTTATTTTTTGTAGCCAGCTCATTAGCAGCATTTGCCGTCTGCTTTGTTTCTTTAAGCTCGGCTGCCAACTCTGTAACGGCCTCTTTTACTGTCCTAATTTCAGCTTTTATCTGTTCCTGAGAAGTTGTCACAATATTTTGGAATGCAGACAGTTGCTCAGAAAGTTCTTTTATAGTCTTGGCCATTACTCACACTATCTTCCAGTGAGTCTAATAAGAGCTGTGAGTTTGGGCTGGGCGTTGCCTCCTTACAATAATAATAAATAATTGCTATCTTACCCTCTGAAATCTCAAAGAGGAATTCCTGTGTTCTCCAGAAGTTCATACGTCAATTTCTTCTTTTAGTTATCCTTGAAAGCGGACTAATTACATTCTTTTTGAGCTTTTAAGATAATAATTCTAAGGAGGGGTCGGGCAAGCTGCCAGCTTCCTCAGCGCATGCATACAACCTCCCCTGATGTTTTATGTTTATTTTCTCTGGCCACATTTTAAGTGGGTGTACATCTATGTTAAGTGACCCTATAGATTAATGACCTTCAAAATGTCCTATCATTAACAGTCTTGCTTGGGTCTTGCAAACTGAGGATCATGGCTTTCTTGATTGAGTCAATCCATGTCATGTTGGGTCTTGCTCTTTTCCTACTGCCTTTAAATTTTTCCAAGCATTATTGCCTTCTCATAATGTGACCAAAGTGATTCCGCAATAGTCGTTACTTTTGTCTTTATGTTCAGCTGTAATCCTGTTTTGGCACTTTCTGCTTTAACCTTTATCAGGAGCAGGGGTCATATCGTAGAAAAAGAGGTTCAGCTCATTAGCATAACTTATTTGCATATGCCACACCCCCTGACATCTCCGGAAGTGTGTCAGAAGGCAACACCCACCGCTCAGGCTCCACGGGACTGTTTTGGATTGTTAGCTATTGGGGGGGGGCGTGCAGAACTGTTCTTGCAGAGGAGGGAGAGCTTGTACCTGAATAAAACTTGGTCTTAAAGGTGCCACTGGACTGTTTTGGATTGCTAGTTATGGGGGGGGGATGCACAGATCTGCCCTCAGAGAGGAGGGAGAGCTTGTACCTGAAGGCAGGATGGGGGGGGGGCTCTGCAACTTACCTGGCTGCTTCTTGCTCCTTGTGGCCCGACTGAGGGCTGCAGGGGGCGGGGCTTGTTGTATGTGCCTGCCCCCTGTGCTCCTTACTGCCGGAGCTCCGCTCCTGTGCGCTCCTGCAGGAAATGACCCCGATCAGGAGTAATTTCAAGTCTTCATTATTTTCTCTAAGTAACGTGGTGTTAACTGTATATCTCAAATTGTTAGTGTTCCTTCCACCAATTTTCACATTCATCTATATCTAATTTAGCTTTCCTTATGATGTGTTCTCCATATATATTGAAGAGACAGGGAGATAAAATACGCTGTTTGACACCTTTGCCAATTGGAAACCATTCTGTTTCTCCATATTCTGTCATAACAGTTGCTTCTTGTCCAGAGTACAGGTTGCACATCAAAATTATCAGATGTTGTGGTTTTAATTATCAACTGTTAATGTTTATATTTTATTTTGTAAGCTGCCTCAGGCAGGTTCATTGGAGAAATGGTCTATGATAATACATAATATATATAAACAACAGCAGTGTTCCCAAGAACCTTCATTTACATTTAATTGCTACGCTTTTTGTGTGTATGTGCTGGCTTATTCTTTATCCTGATGATTCTTGGTACTTTGTAGCTGAGTATATTAAGTTAACAAGCTTCCTCAATTAGTCAGTGATGTTATATCATTAAATATGGTGAGTTATCGAGACATGTTAGCAAACAGGTAGATGGGACTTTGGCAACCCTGTTATGGAATGGAGAATAAGAGGTCTTTTGTTTCTTTTTTACTAGAACTCCAGCAAACAATGACAAAGAGAGCTTTCCAGCTCAGCTTCCTGCAAAAAATAAGAAGAGAAAAGGATATTGTGAATGTTGTATGAAAAAGTATGATGATCTTCAAACTGTAAGTACACCTTTCCTAGCTAACTTGCTTATTTATGTAGTATGACTATACCTAAGTTCTAACACTTTTAGGCGTTTGGGAACAGGTCTTTTACATAACTTTTTGGTAAGTTCAGGAATTTGTGTTGTCGCTGTTTGATCCCTTGTCAGAAGAAAGTTAAATAGACGTCATAAAGTTGTAACAGAAGGTCATCATTTTTTGTAAATTAAGTTTTGCAATGTTATGTAGATGATATAATGGATGAGATAGCACAAGATCTTCGTCGTTGTCTCTATGCATCACACCTATGGGTTAAGGCGCCTGCACCGACCTCGATCCAGGAAACTCATATCAAGCTGAAAGAGGGATTTGGAGCCCCTCCCCCGAGCACACGCAGGAACTCCAACACGCATGCTTGGGGTGGGGCTCCAGTAATCCCGCCAGTTCTCTTCTGACCAATGCGAAGATCAGTTGATCTGCCTCTGTCTGGGAACTTCTTCTGTGAGGGAAGTACTTTTTCCTTGAGTTTTCGCTCTAGTTTTGATCCCTTTTTTCTCCTTATAGCTAGTTTATTTTTTTAAAAAAAGTTTGCCGTGTGTTTTTCTTCGACCCTGGTTGGAAAACCCCATCCCCCGAGGCAGTTTTCTCTCGGATTTGCCTCCCAACTTATGGCAACTAATTGGGGGCTTCTTAAGCGCTGCACCCAGTGTGGGCACAAGCTTGCACCACCAGACAGACACTATTTGTGCCTCCTCTGTCTCGGGGAAGCACATAGGACCGATACTTGTCTCCATTGTGCCAAGTTCTCCAACCAGACTCGAAAGAACAGCGAGACTTCAGGTGGCCCTACTGGAGTCAGCGCTCCGACCAAAGCCGATGGCCTCCACCCCCGCGGAGGTGACTGATGTTGACGCTGATGGATTGGCACAGATTAACACCGAAGGATCGGCCACGATCATCTGATGCTTTGGCAGCAACAGCATCTATGGCCTCTGCCTCTACTTCGAAGGCTGCGACACTTACGAGTCTATCGACTCCTTTGACACCGATGCTGAAAAAGAAGAAAGACAAGAGCCACACTAAGGTTAAGCATAAACATCTTCAGGCTGGCTCCAAGGCCCCTGGCATTGAGCGCGCCTGTCGGCGCCATTGTGCCTGCAAGTGGTACTGCTGCTCGTTCGGCTTCGCCAGACCCGACAGAGAATACCAGCTATTCCACCCATTATGCTGTTGAGCTCCCCCATCCGCCAGGTGGTTCTACAAAGGGACAGGTTATTACCAATGGACCTCCAGTTTTCGGGGTCAGAGGTGGAGAAAGTCCCTGTCTCTGGGCAACTGCAAGACCACCGCAGTTCAAGATCTTTGATGCCAGATCGCTCGCGTTCTCAATCCCGATCGCTGGTCAACCCCAATAGTCGCCATTGTTGGCGTTCCAAGCACAAACTGCACTGATCATCACTGTGTGATACCAGCTCCTTGCTGAAGCCCTGAGGCCGATCTCCTTGGCGTGCACTACCGAATCCCCTTGCTTTGCCTCAGGCCCCCGTGATGGTGCTGTGGGACCACAGGCAGCTTCAATATCTCTACAGCACCTTCCCATTAGCCTCGACACTTCCTTGGCTGACCCCAGGTCACCAGTTGGATTTGAATCAACGCTCTGTGCGATCCCATCATGCATTTTCTCCAGCACCCGAACATCATCCAGTGGCTCCTGGCTTGCTAGCCGCACCCGACAAACCTTCGACACCAATACTTGCTCTTCAACCATCAATCCCGATATCATTGGTACTGACATCGCACAGACACTGGGACTCACCGAGGCCCCCTTCTGGTCAAGGACACGACAGCCCACTGCATCCAGCATTGTCAACTGCGGGAGATTCCTGTAAGGGTTCAGGGAGTGAGTCTGATGAGGACGGCTCTGGCGAGCATGTCACTCGTTTGGATCTTTCCCCATTGCAACTGGTCACTGAGGATTTACTGATTTCTCCTTTGGAGGATATTAGATCATATGGTGATCTGGTCAAACGCATGGTTCACTCCCTCAGCCTCGCCATTGCTCAACCTCAAGTGACAGATGCTATGTTTGGCATCATTCAACTGGACACCTCAATGGCCATTGCGTTACCCATGACCCAAGTCCTGCTTCAGGTGGTAAAGTCGCATTGGGACCGGCATTTCTCTACCCCCATTTCTACCAGGCGACTTGACCATATGTATAGAATCCAAGAGGTTGGCGCGGAATTTTTATGTGCTCACCCAAAGCCTAATTCCATGGTGGTCCCCCTGTCATCCAAAAGCAAGAAGACGCATTCAACGCCATCTGATAAGGAGAGTAAGAATTTGGACACCTTTGGCCGCTGGTTTTACTCTGCGGGAGCCTTGGGTATGAAGCTATGTGGCCTGCATGGATCGTTATGAGTATTCCCTATGGGAACAGATGTCAAAATTTCTCGCTTTCCTGCCAGGTCAGCACCATAATGAGTCTAGAAAGATACAGAAGAAAAGGATGATGTTATAGAAACAGATCATTAACTCTGCCAAACATATGTTGGATACTTTCTCTAAAACGATGTCTTCTGCAGTTGCTCTCCATCACTCCTGGCTCCGTACCACTTCCTTGCAGACCGATAACAGGGCATATATAGAAGACTTGCCCTTCAACAGCCTGGGCCTTTTTCATTCCACCACAGACTCTGTCTTGCAGGATATGGACAAAAGTCTGAAAGTATCCAGAAGCTTGGGGGTCTCCCCCTCCTATCAGTCTCAGAGATCCAAGCCATGGTCCCATTCCAGTCTCAGACCTGACGGTAGATAATCTCCAGAAGATGCCTGGAAGCCTAAGCAATCCCAATCATCCTCCAGGTCCCATTATGCTCCTCAGATGAAATTTCAATCAGCGCCTCAACAGAATTAATTCAAGTTGGGCAAGACTGCCAAACAGGGTCTTTGACTCCCTAGCCATGGGTCAGCTGCACTACCCCTTGTCTTTCCCCCTCTTCCCTTCAGGCTCTTGAGTACTCTCCATAATCAACAGGAGGCTTTGTGATAGAATTCCTTCAGGAACCCTTGACTCCTCGTTTCATCCACATGCCAACATCTTTGGTTCTATGTCAAGAAGTCCAACAACTGATGGCGGAGCACATCATAGAGCTGGTCCCTCTCATGGACAGAGGGCAGGGGTTTTACTCCTGATATTTCACCATCCCAAAAAGGACGGAAACCGTCATCTCATCCTAGATCACAGGTCTCTAAACAAATTCATTGTATATTGGAAGATCAGAATGACATCCCTTCAAAACATTACTGCCTCTGTTAGACCTTGGGATGTGGATGGCTACAGTCGACCTTCAGGAGGCTTACTTCCACCTGAACATTTTCCCACCTCACAAGCATCTCCTCCGATTCATGATAGGGGAGGATCATTATCAGTACAGGGTCCTTCCATTCAGTCTCTCCACGGCACTGAAAGTCTTCACAAAGATGATGGTGGTAGTTGAAGCTTACCTTTGACTTCAGGGTGTCATGATATTTCCTTACATCGACAACTGGTTGCTAGTCGCAGAGTCTGAAAGCCTCCTGTCACACAGCCTTCTCCTCACTTTAGATCTGTTGCCTTCCCTTAGTCTCTGTGTGAACCACAAGAAGTCAAACCTTGTACCGTCACAGAGTAGGCTTCATCGGGACGACGATAGATTCCACTGTGGGGAAAGCATTCCTCCTGGTCCCACAGGCACATATGATAGCCTCCCTAGCGCATTGTCTATGGCTGTCACTAATAGTTACCACCTTCGATATTCAACGACTGTTAGGCCTGATGTCCGCGACAACTGCTGTCCTTCCACTGGTGAGGCTTCGGATGCGTCCTGGCCAACTCTGGTTTGTTTGACACTTGAAACCTTTGTTGTATCCACAACAGAAACCTTTGCGGATGCCCCACAAGGTGAAGGACTCCTTACAATGGTGGGATCAGGTTCTGAGTCTGATAACAGGTGCTCCTTTCCACCTGCCGTTGCCTACATTACCATCACCATGAATGCATCTCTATGGGGCTGGGGAGCACATCTCAATGGCTGCTGTGTGGGTGCACCCTGGGAACCCAACTTGCGGGGGGGGCACATCAATTTTCTAGAACTCCTAGCTATAGTCTGCTCTCTCTGCTCTTTTTGACTGATGCTGGTGGGACAGACGGTGATCCTAACAGATAATACAACTGCCCTTGCCTACGTCAACAGACAGGGGACACCAGTTCACACAAACAATGTTTTCTTGCCCTGAGCCTATGGGATTGGTGGCTTGCGCATGGGGTCTGGATTTCCGCAACCCACCTTCCTGGCATACAGAATATTCAGGCAGATGCTCTCAGCAGGGGTGGTGTACCCCTGCACTAATGGGAGCTGAATTGGAAGTATCTATGCCCAATATTCCAGCTATGGGGCCACCCTCAAGTGGACAACTTTGCGAATCGTCTGAACTGAAAATGCATCCATTTTTGCTGCGGGGGGGGGGGGCCAGATCCTCTTTCAGGGGATGGACTGCTACTCCCTTGGGCCAGGAAGTCCCTGTTTCTGTTCCCACCTATTCCGCTAATCACGAGGGTGTTGAACAAGATCATGCATCAAAAACCAGAATGCATTCTAGTGACCATGCCAGCCCTGGTTTCCACTTCTTTGTCTGTCAAACAAGGTCTTCTTTAATTTTCCACAGATGCTGGACTTACTGCTGGCGTCCGAAGGTCAAGTCCTTTACCACAATGTGCTGCATCTCAAGTTAATAGCTTGTAGGATATGTGGAGAGGTTTTTCTGACAGAGTAACCAAGGTCCTCCTCAATAATAGGAAACTGTCCACTCACACCTCATACTGTTATAAGTGGGAGAAGTTTCTACAGTTTTTGAAGTCCTTTACGGGGGATCCCACCTCTGTTGGCCTACCCTGTATATTTGACTTTCTATTATCTTTAGCAGATGTAGGCCTCAGTCACTCCTCCTTGAGAGTTTACTTGTCAGCAATCTTCGCTTTCCATATGTGGCTGGACAATACCTCTGTTTTCTCTCATCTGGACTTTAAGAGGTTTCTGAGAGGTCTGTTACACCTTTATCCTTCAACTAAACTGCCAGCTCCACTGTGGGACCTTTTCCTGGTCCTGTGGCATCTTACAAATAAGCCATTCAAACCTCTGGCTTCATATGATCTGCAGCTCCTGTCCTGGAAAACTGCGTTCTTAGTGGCCATTACATCTGCAGGTCGAGTGAGTAACCTTGTAGCTTTTTGTCATGACACCTCCTGCCTGAGCTTCCTCCCTGATGGAGTGGCTTTGTTGCCGGATATTTCCTTCTTGCTGAAGGCGGTCTTGGACTTTCACTTGAATAAGTAGGTGATATTGCTGGACTTCTACCCGAATCCACAGATGGACATTGAGCACCTTTGGCATACTTTGGCCGTGAAGCGGGCACTCTTATTCTATCTGCATAGAACACGCTCGACTTGCAAGAACCCCCACCTGTTTGTTTCATATGTGCCAAGTTCTATGGAGTGCAAGTTTTTGACTCAGAGACTCTAAGTGGCTAGTTGAGACAATCGCTTCTGTTACCTCCTGGAGAAGAGACCCTTACCTGTCACACCTAGGGCTCATTACCCAGGCGATCACCCGTGTCTATGGCCTTACTGCGTGGGGTGCCCCTGCAGGATATCTGCCACTCCACTTCCTGGGCATCTCCAAACACATTCATTCGGCACTACGCCCTAGACGTTTGTGCTCAACAGCATTCTCGACTAGACCGTTCAGTGCTTCAATCTGTGGTCTCCTGAGATGCTGCCAGCACCCTCCTCCAGGTAGGCTTAAGCTTGCTAATCTCCCATAGGTGTGATGTATAGAGACCATGACAAAGATAAACAGGTTGCTTACCTGTAACTGATGATCTTCGTGTTTACCTCTATGCATTCATACCACCCGCCCTCCTTCCCCTCTGCTGTCAGCTTTTCACATTTAATTCGGTACTGGGAGGTTGCAGCAGTCAGAAGGAACTGGCGGGATACTGGAGCCCCACCCCCTGAGCATGCGTTTGGAGTTCCTGCACGTGCTTAGGGGAGGGACTCCAAATCCCTCTTTCAGCTTGATAGAAGTTTCTTGGTTCAAGGTTGGTGCAGGCACCTTAACCCATAGGTGTGAATGCATAGATGACCACTCACAGATCATCAGTTACAGGTAAGCAACCTGATTTTCACTGGCATAGAGAACCATCTTGTAGAATAATTCTAAAGAAAACATATTTATTTATAAATGTATTTCTAAACTTCATTATGGATGTGTATTTGTTTAACATGTTTTGGATATGAGTACTCCTATCACCTTCTCAAGAAACTTTGTTTGTGGGGGGGGGGCAGAGAGAAACTGCTATCTTTGGATAAGTTGAATGCTTTTACCAGTAAGGAAAATACATGAACCAACAACAAAATTTAGAAACATTTGTCCATGTCAATTGGGGGATGTTTCTCTTATGTAGGATTCAGAGACCTTAACAGGGTTGGGTATGACCTGGCTATATAGCAGTATCTTAACAAAAAGATCAACATCTTTATCTTTTGAAAGGCAGTCTGTTTTCTGGGCAGTAAATAGTCTGCAGACTGGCTGTTGAGGCCCTTGCTATTGTTATTAGGAGTGAGATTAAGGGTTTCTAGTTTGGTGATAATATCTTAGAAGTATTATTATATGCAGATGATTTGTTTTTAGTCACTCGTGTTTATCAGCTAAATAGGTTAGCCATAATAGACAAAATGTTCACCAGGTTATAAAATAAATCTTCAAAAATCTGAGGGAATTGGCTTTAATTTATTATCTCAGCTGGACTGTCTGATGCACTACATCTTTAATATAAGCAACACATTTTAAATATCTGTATACCTGGAGTCCCATAAATATTGAGAAAATGCCAGTATAAACATGTTAAAAAGCAGTCTGAGATTCTTGAGGAGCTGTATCTCTTCCTATTTTGGGGTTAGACAGAAGAGCTGTCTGTGACGACCCCTTATTTGGGGAGGTCTGGTTTCCCTTTCCAAACCTTTTCCTATATTATTTATCAGTAGGTAGGTATACCGAGGGTCTAGGCTTTCATGAAGGTCTATGTGGTCTGAGGTCTGAGGAATATTCTTTCCAGAGCTGGTATACTTGAACGAAATAAAATTTATTTAAATAAAGCATAAAAAGCATAAAAACGAGGGTAGAACATGTAAACAGTACTGGGAATGATTTGAACAATTGCTTGGTGTCTCTCACAAGCTTCTCCTTTACTGACAGGGAGGTTTCAAACAACTTTGTAACATAAACTCAAGGTCAGGCAAGTTCACTGTTTCTCTCCTTCAGACTTCAGAATGCACTTAATTTATCAACTGTCTTATTCAACTCTAAGACATAGAACTTAACAACTTTAACAACCCACACAGGGAAGCTTCTTCTCTCTCATACATAGCTTAACTGATCTTCTGCTTCTCTCACAGAAATCAGAACTAAAACTGCTTAACTGAACATCAACTGTCTTTCTCCACAGTCATCTCACTAACTGTCACTCCAGATAGACATTCCAATCATCCACATAGAATCATTTCCAAAACCCCTCCCCCTCTCTGTCACTCACCAATAACACCACTTGCCTGTTTCAACCACACTAGACTTTCACACAGCTATGCATTCAAACTTTTAAAGACACACAGAGTTAAACATGAAATCGTTACACTGTCAAATCTTTATTTGGAAATATTTCTCTTTATGTGAAGATCCATACTTCTATCAGTGGCAACAAATAGTTTTACATTTTATAAGGCAAGAAAACCCTCCTAAAATAGCTGTAGTTATTATGTTTAAAGATTTTCTCAAGGAGGCCTAAGAATTCCAAAAATTAAAAGTCTCAAGGTTAATTTTGTTGAAGGAATGGGAAAATCTAGGGATTTTCTAGCTGTCTCAAAATAAAATGCGATAGAAGAAGGGGAGGAGAAGATTGGATTTATACCCCGCCCTTCACTTGGAGTCTCAGAGCGGTCTCCTTCCCCTCCCCATAACAGATACCCTGTGAGGTAGGTGGGGCTGAGAGAGCTCTGACAGAACTATGGCTTGTCCAAGGTCATCCAGCAGCTGCAAGTGGAGAAGTGGGGAATCAAACCCGGTTCTCCCAGATTACAGTCCACGCACTTAACCACTACATCAAACTGGCCATATTATGGAATTGCTCCGATATGAACAGAGCACTTTTAGTTATGAGATCCCATTAATGAAGATATGGTATAAATTAAAAAGATACACAAATCCTAGACGTTGCATAGACTTTAGTTTTTTGAAATGAGAAAATGACTAACCTTCTATATATGGGCAATACTATGCTTTGGCATGAATATAATCTTGAGAAGATAACTCATTTAATGAATGTTTAAAGATCTCCCTTTTCCATTTGCTACAATTTAGATATGTAGTAACTGAGTTGTTATGAAATATAAGGAAGTTGCAGCTGAAACATAGCTTGAAGTTTTGATGTAATGACTCCCTTAAGGGGTGTATTTCAGGGATCTATATATTACTGATAAAAAGGAGACATCAGGTCCTACCAGAGGATATTTGGGAGTGGTTACAGACTCATGTATATTGAACACTTATTTCAGCTGACATCAGAATTTTTTTAAACCGTGTACAGTTGGTATCTGATACCCTTAGATTATCTCATATATACCCTGGATAATGTCACTTGACTGGGGTTGCTGACCTCCAGGTGTGGCCTGGAGATCTCCTAAAATTCCAATTGATCTCCAGGCTACAGAGCTCAGTTCCCCTGGAGAAAATGGCTGCTTTGGAGAGTGGAATCTATGGTGTTATACCCTTATGAGGTCCTTCCCCTCCCCAGCCTCAATCTTCCCAGGCTTTACCCCCCTATTTACAGGAATTTCCCAGCCCAGAGCTGGCAATCCTACAGTGAAGTCAGGCATATTTATTTTGTGTTCTCTGGGGCTGTTCTAAAATAAAATCTTTTGGCACCAAATCTTTTTGTATATTTTAGAATTAATGGAGCATAATTTACCATTTGATCTTTATTATCTTTTGTTAAGGTAATGTTGTGTACTTGCCCCAGATAGAGATCTTATTATGAGCTTGTTAAATGCTGCAAAACAATGTATAACACTTAGTTGAAAATCCTTGTGGTTCCCATATTAATTATTGGTTTATATGAGTATGGAAAATTGCTCTCATGCCTAAACTGACATCAAAACAGAATTGCGATTCAAGATGATATAAATACTGATTGTTTGATGGGAAGATGGGCTTTGTTTATAATGCTATGGAACAATAAGATTAGAGATGGTTTTTCTCCTGTTGTGTTTTTTGAAGCTATGTAATGAGTGATCCTTTCATATTTTTTCTTTTCTTCCTGTTAACATTTTTTAAATAGACTGGCAGTGGTCCGCTCCATAATAAAGCTGTTAGTTAATTGACTCCAATTGTTTTATTAATATGTTTTTATTGGTATAATTTTGTTCTTATTGCCTATTTGCTTGGTTTTGTTTTATTGTTGTGAGCCGGGATGGCCAACTAGTAGGGGCATAGGTGAAAGTATGAGATGTACATTGTATCTTCTGTTGTAATAGTAATAGTATTCACTTGTCAAAGAATGAAATTACTTGTATTTTAGTTGTGGGTGACCTGAGAAGGTTTGGGGAGGTCTCC
>NW_015174311.1:324745-399627 GCF_001447785.1 Gekko japonicus | reverse complement strand
TCCAAAACAACCTTCCTTTTATCTGCCTTCCAGATATCTTCAACTATATTTACTTAATTTATACCTCACCTTCCTCCACAATGAGGACCCAAAGAATCTTGTAATATTCTCTCTCCTCCATATTTATCCTCACAACCCTATAAGATTACGCTGAGAGTCTATGACTGTACCAAAGTCATCCAGGGAGCTTCCACAGCATAGTGGGGATTCCAACCTGTATCTCCCAGATCCTAGCCTGAAATTCTAACCAGTATACCATAGTAGCTTTCATAGGGTGGCTGCTGTTGAACAGTACCAAGCAGCTTGGCCTGTGTGAGTCATGCAAGTTGTGTGGTAACAAGTTGGCTTTGGTTGCTGGTAGGCCTGGCTTCTATGAGTCTTCTCTTTAAAGGCCAAAGCATCCCCAGAAAGGGCCCTGCATTTTTCTGACAGAAACTGAGGCATGAACACTGGCAATATTGTGTGGTTGCCTAGCATTGGCCACAGAGGATGTTCATTTCTTAAATATATAGGTGCTGCTTATGTTCTAACCCTCCCCCCCTCAAATTTCAGATTTCAACAAACCTGGGACTTTTTAAAGTTTGTGGAAAGATCTGTCTTGCCTGTTTATGGCTTCATTCTCTGGATTTAAGTATCCACAGATTTGTCCATGTTGAGAATTAGATATATCGATGACTTCTTCTATGGATACTATCAATATGTTCTTTTTTCTCTGTTAATTTTAGCATCTTGAAAGTGAACAACACCAAAACTTTGCACAGGGTTCTCACTATCAAGTTGTAGATGACATCATATCCCAGTTTCCTTGTGACTTCGTAGATTTAAGAGAGAATACACCAAAAACTAAAAGGTAAATAAAATCTAATATAAATAACACTGCAGTCAAATAATTTTGAAAATTTTAAAAGAAACCATGTCTTGTCAAATCACTCCCTGAAAACTAGTGGTTTAGTTTTCATTTTTTAAAGGCCATAAAATATCAGTATAAGGTTATTATGATAGTTTAAGTAGGTTCTCTGAATTCCCAGCTTTCATTTTTTTAAAAAAGTAAGGCTCTAGTGTTTTCCTCACAGGTATATAAGGGAAAATCCATATCTGCATGAGGGAGGGGGATTGAGAAAACTTTTTAAAATGAAAGCTGGGAATTTTTCCTCTGCTTGGGTGCATACACACCAAATAGTTTGTCACTTGGCTGTTCAGTAGGACTAATGGTGACTTGCTGCAAACAGCAGACTGGTAAACAAAGTTTTGGAATAAAGAAGTAATCTGTTTACATCTGATCTGTACTTCTTATGAGCAGTTTTATTTTTTTTTCTGTTGTGTTTGGAGATTTGTTTTGAATGTTTACTTTTGTACCTTTCTTAATATTAGGAGAAAATGTAGTGTTGGACAATTTGCTCCCCTTATTGGAACAAGCACAGATGAATTGAAAGACCGATTGATGAGGCAAGACATCCCATTGAGGTGGTATTCTAGGAAAAACATTACTATGCATATAATGAAAGAAGATTCTCCACGCACACAAGTATATCATAAATCTGCACAAATAAATTCTCCTACCTCTGAACCTGCCTGTTCTGTCAATTCTTGCCATACCATCTATTCTTTACAAGCAGCAAGAAAAATCAGTGGCAATACTGAAGGCAGTAAAAAGTCAAAATCTTCACATTTAACAGATGTTGCTTTATCTGCAAAGTTGGTACAACTGCCTGTCAAGAAAGAAAGTAAAGTATCCATGAGAACCTTGCCTGAAATTTATGAACACTGTAAGCCTATATCAAGACAAAATTTGGAGAGTTTTCCATCAACCCCATTACATTCTCGGATCCGAAAATCTCAGTTTAGTGAGGAGAACTATGCAACAAACCCAAAGCGAAAGTTGAACAATACAGTGCTTCTGCCAGCAAAATGTTTGAAGAAGATAAACCCAACAGTTGATAAAGATCTTGCTATCCTTGGTGTGGAGAGTAACTTTCCAAGAGAACTTTCAGTCCTTCTGGAGGCAGAACCCCTTCCACATAGTCTTCCTGCAAACAAAGAACCCACTGAGTTGACGGACAATAGCTCACCTTCCATAAAGCTTACAAGAAAAGTTAAAGCTTCCATAGAGAGGAATAAAGGAAATCTGAAACAAAATATAGAGTCATACTTAAAGAGGACTGATGAACCAACAATTCCAAAACAAGCAAGAAATGTACAGAGCTCATCAACACAAGCACTGTTAGAATTGTTTCAGACCAGTGAAGCAAATTCAGATTTTGGGGGGTTTTCAAGTATGACAGAGAACAAAGAGTCGAGTCTGATAAAAGATGCTTGGGAAGGCCAGAATACAGATGCTCTGTGGTCTTTGTTTTCTACTTCTGCCTCCTCGTCACCATTTATTGGATTTTAATGCTGCTCTATTTACAACCGTGAATTTTGAATAAACATGCAAAATGAAAAATTTTATTTGTGAAAACTTTGTTTTGATAATAAACTATATAGTGATTATTCTTGTATTAAGCCCTTATGTGCATATTATTCTAAGTGTTTGTATACTTTGTATACTGAGGAACAAAGAGAGAATATGTGCCTTTTTGAAAGAACTCTACATCTGAACTAAGCATTAGTAATATCCCTGTCCTGTGATGATTGGTCACTTCATTTGGCATATTTGAGGGACAGAAGGGGTAACGATTATAAAGGAGGTAGCTGAAAGTTACCAAACGGTTTGCAGAAAAGCACACTGATAAAGGATTGACCGTTTAGAAGACAGGGAAGAAGTTAAAGGAACAAGTAATTGGGATAGATTATTAACTGTATTCCATTTCATGGGATTCTCAGCCAACAAAAGAAAGCATCTTGATCTTCTTTCAGTCTCATTCGAGTCTCATTTTTACAGAGAGAGTACTGCAAATATAATCTTGCCACACTGTAAAACATCCAGTTCTTCTGGAGCAAACTCCACATTGTTATTAATTTAAGATGAGTATTAAACAGAGTATTGTAGTATTCACATGAACAACAGTTACTTAAAATTTTCAGAACGTTTGAGTCCAGTGGCATGTTTAAGACCACAAAGTTTTATTCTGGGTATAAGCTTTTGTGTGCATGCACACTTTGAAAGCTCATACCCAGAATAAAACTTTGTTGGTCTGAAAGGTGCCACTGGACTGAAATTTTGTTCTGCTGTTTCAGACCAACATGGCTACCCGCCCAAATTACATTTTCAGAACAAGTCCTAGGAGAGGTAATAGAAGAATATTCTATCCCTAGGCTCTGGAAGCTTGCCTGGGGTGAATGCTCAGAACATTGTCTTTTTATGTTTGGAGAATCTTTGATGAATTTATGTAGGCTGAAGATTTCAGTTTGGCAAATACTTCTACCAAAGAAAAGGACGTGGAGACAAACAGCCCCAGATAATAGGATTCAAACTAATCAGTGAAGCATTATGTGGGAAAACAAATAATATTTGTAAAGCACCAACAGTTAGGTGTGGTACATCAAACTAGTCATTAGGCACCATAAATACTTAATGATTACAATGTGGCATTCGCTGGCAGAGGATGTAGTGATGGTCACGGGAATAAATAGCTTTAAAATTGGATTAGATAGTACCTATTCTAAATTCCCATGGAGATTGGATGTATTTTACACATCCCTCCTCCTTGCAGACCATTCAAACGAGACCTCCACTGAAATGGCTAAATTCTGTGCTAAGGTTTTATTTATAAGGAAACAGATACCTCAATTCACCAACACCTAGCAAGTACAGCAAGGTTTTTCAGTTTTTAAACTTTTCTTTTAATATTTTCGCTTTTATGTTGTATGTACTAGACACAGACACTGTTATAATGTTTGATCTCTGGATCATAAATAAAGAATGATAGTTCAATGGAGGATAGATCTGAATCTATCATTGGCCTCTAGCCACAGTGACTGAGGGGAGCCTCCATGTTCAGAGGCACTAACCCTCTGAATCATAGAGCCAGGAGGCAACATCAGGGGAAGGTCTCAGCCTCTATGTCCTGTTGGCCCTTCAGAAAAACTGGTTGGCCACTGTGTGAGACGGGATGCTGGACTAGATGGACCACTGGTCTGATCCAGCAGGGCTCTTATATTCACAGTTGCTAGCCATAATTTGATAATCTAAAGCAGATATGGCACATGAGAAATGGAAAAAGGGAGAGCTGCAAAAAGTGAGATGGAGATGGGGAACAGAGAGGTTAGCAAATGTATACATTATTCTATTTAAGGAGTTACTTTGAAGTTAATTTATATATGAAATGATATAGTTATCAGGATTCAGGAAGGGAAGAGTCTTCAGTATAAAAAGTCAAGGGGGGCGGAGTATAAGAATGCAAGCTTACCCAGAATATCACCTTTCTTAAACTAATAATCTAGAAATTAAAGAAGCCCAATGTAATTCCTTCAATGGATGTATAGAAGTGCATACGTCTGTTTAGGATTGTACTAACAGTTGACTGAAAAGCATGTGGAAGACCATGAAGATGGAGAAAAAGAGGAGAGGTGGTCAGGCTGGCAGATGGGGCAACCATCTGGACAGATGAATAATACAACAGAGGCTGAAGGTGAGAAAGGGGATAGAAACATTGCTGCAATTGTATAGACACGAAACAAAGGGCAACAGCTGGAGTCATAGCTGTCTCAATAGGGCAAGGCATCTGCTGGACAACAGCACTCATTCCTCCTCAGTAGATCGAGACATATTGGGCCATGGAATTCCAAAGCAAGTTCATTGAAGGACGCTGCCTTCTGTCCTATGATACTAGAACTTGAGGGTCTGCAATGGAGTTGATGGGGAAATAGATTTTTTACTTTTTTACTCAAGTAATTAAATTATGGAATTCACTGCTAGAGGGTATAGTGATGGTCACAAGGATTGACAGCTTTAATGGAATTTGAGATTCATGGGGGACAGGCCCAATGATGGCTACTAGGCATAGTAATTAAAGGGAGCCTCCATAGTCAGAGGCACTAAAACTTTAAATGCCAGTGCTAGAAGAGAATATCAGGAAACCCTTGGTCTCTAATGCCCTGTTTTCTGCTTCCCTTCCCTGGGCAACTGATTAGCCACTGTATGAAACAGGATACTGGACCAGATGGACCACTGGTTTGATCCAGCAAGGCTGTTATGTTCTTAAAAGGGATTTGCTGAGGTAGACGGTAATGTATATGTCACAATTTCGACCAGTCCTTAGACAGCTAGGAATGTTTGTTTACAGAATACCAGCTGAATACTTAAGCATCTACATGCTTGTAATGTTTGTTTACTGATCTTCCAAAATATTCATTTTCAAAAAATATGGCTTTCTTACTTTACTCATTTTGAGCCCTGTATGGGCGTGGCAACTATAATAAAAGACAGTTGTCAGCAGTATTCTCTCTAAGCTGAGTTAGTGTGAGCTAGCTCACATAGGGTTCCCAAGTACCTACCTACGATCCGGTGGGGGACACATGCTTCCCCGCCGGAAGATTGCTTGGAACATCGAGTTTCCAGCCCCATTGCTAGAGCGTCGCCCAGCTATGTGCTGACGTCACATCTGGGCAACAGAATAGTGCAACACCTGTGTTTTCCCTGCAGGAATGGTCCCGTGAAGAACTATACATCCCCTGCCGAATTAAGGTAAGTACTTGGGAGCCCTGAGCTCACAGATTTTTAGTCTCTGGCTCACACATTTTTGTCTTAGCTCAGGAAGGATGGCTCCAGAGCAAACTAATTTACATAGTAGCCAAATCGCTTGGTCACAGCTTTAATGCCAGAATTTTTGCTCACAAGACTCCATCGCTTAGAGGGTGCATTGGTTGTCAGCTTTATAAGAATACTGCCTTATAATTCTATGTAGGAGTATAAAATGAGTCATATCTTTCTGGTGAGGTAAGATATCAGTATACGATATCTGCAAGGCAAGGCATTTTCCTATATTGTATTGTCTGCAGCTTGAAGTCTCGATTAGATGCCTTTTGATTAGATGCAAGGCAGACATGAAATTGAAACAAGTCAAATGATATGAAATAATGAACTGCTGCTTTATTTTGTATTCCATTTAAGAACCGGACAATTCTTGCTCAATTCTTGGATTTTAGCATTACTGTATAGAACAGAGATCTATTTTAAAAATTATTTTTAAAAACATATATGAGAGGCAAGCAAATTACCCATAGTTAGTAGACAAACACGATGACTGTGTAGATCTTACATTCCAGACTACATTAGTATACTGGTTTTCTTCTACAGAACAAAGTTTGAGTCCAGTGGCACCTTTAAGATCAGTAGAGTTTTATTCAAGGTATAAGTTTTCGTGTGCACACACAATTCTGAAGTGTTCTGCTGCTTCAGATCACCACGGTTACCCACCTGAAACTGATTTTCTTCTAGTGAGAGGAAGAGCTTGTGAAAATAGTTGGCTTAATAAGAGTGTTGTACTCAAAAGTAAAAATAATACATTAGAATTTTTTTCTGGAGCACTGAAATCTAGCCATTAAGTCTAACAAGCAGGTCTTGAGGATCTTATAAATAACAGGTACAAAGAGACGTTGGGCCATCTTGATTCATACATGGTACCTGCCACTAAAATGTACAAAAGTGTTCCTTGAGACCTCAACTTGAAACATATAGTCTAGAAATTAAACAATTTGTTCTGTGTAATTAACACTAGACTTTTAAGTAATAAGTTATTGTCCGTGTGTAACATTTGTGTAAACCTGAAAAATCTGGCTGTAGTGGGAAGAGTGAAGAATTTGGTCCACTGCAAATGTCCAGACAACTGGAATGGTCACTTTTGGTGTCTGGATATGAATGCCTTCATTGGTGGTGATTAGGCCAGCAAGTTCCTTAGATAAGAATGGTAGAAATGAAATCTGACCTACTCAGGGGTCATTTCGTAGAAAAAGAGCTAGGGGGACTCATTAGCATATGCCACACACCCTGACATCACCGGAAGTGTGTCCTCCCCACAGCCGGCGGCGACCTCCAGCGGGCACCAGCAGGGAGCTCCAGGCCCCGCCCTCCCGCACCTCACCCGGGGGGATGGTGTCCCCCCGCGTCCCCCCCCCAAATGACCCCTGGACCTACTACTGATAAATGGGATTGTCTGCTTTGCAGCTGTTTTTGAGATGACAGACATTGTAGGAAAAACCTTGCATCTCAAGGTGTCACAACTGGCCAGTTTTGCATATCATATATCAACGGTTTGAACTTTTTATACAGGTCTTGTAAAGTAATGGAAAAATGCAGTTTTGGAGTCTTGGGGCTCAAGGGATCCGTATGCTTCTACATATACAACATAGTTTTTGGGTTTCTGCTGCTGCTTTGTGTGCAGCAGAGATGGCTTGCAATGGTCCTCTAAATTCCTGGAATCATTTTTTGGGAGACAAGAGGAACTGAATTTTACATCTTGGCTGCCTTAAAGAACAAGCCAGTGGTTCTTTGAATCCTGAATATACGCTGTCATTGGTTACGAAATTTTTCAGAGGGCCATATATTACTACTAAAAGCATTTTATTTATTTATTTATTGTATTTCTACCCTGCCCTCCCCGCGAACAGGCTCAGGGCGGCTTACAAAGGGCACCATGTGCCTACAAGACAGTCAGTTTAACAAAATAAAGTGCTCACTAGTTTCAATCTCTCAATATAACAAGATGGTATCTCAAAAATGTTATAAAGCAACGATACTCCTTCACTAAGGAGGATAATGTCCCGTAGATGTTACTCGTCCCCATCCAGCATCTGTCACAGTTTGGTGTTCATAGGGCCATCCTCTTACCCCATTGGTACCAATATCATTAATGGTGGTAGTAGTGGCAGCTCCTACTCAAAAGCCTGGTGGAAGAGCTCCATCTTGCAGTCCCTGCAGAACTGCGAGAACAGGTCTCTGACTTGTGCTATCTAGGACTTGTGTACATAGTTGAGGATGTGCTTACAACCATTTGAAAACTTATATAACCACTTAGTAACTTAATTTGCTTCTGATTATTACATCTTTGAGAATAGTTTGTATTAAGTGCTGTCAAATTGCTTCCAGTTTACAGTAACCCCATGAATTAATGACCTCCAAAATGTTCCATCATTCATAGCCTAGCTCAGGTCTTGCAAACTGAAGGCCACAGGTTCCTTTATGGAGTCACTAGGAAAAAGGCCCGTTGTGGAAATAAATACAACGGCCTCTAGAAAGAGGCTCTGGGTGCGTGTCCCGGCCTTGGACACTCAGTGTCAATTTGCTGTGGTGACCTCAGCAGGGTATAATGACACTGAGTCCACCATATTATCCAGAGGAACTGATCTCTGCCACCTAAAGAACAGTTGTAATTTTGAGTGATCTCCAGCCCTCACCTGGAGATTGGCAATGATGGTTCCCCAGAAGAGAATAGTTGGTTTGGAGGGAGGAGTCTATGGCTTTGTACCTGTCAGAGGTCCCACGCCTCCTGAAAACTCACCCTCTCCAGGCTCCATCCCTCACATCTCCAGGAATTTCCCACCTGCAGTTGGCAACCCTATCTCCTTCCCAGCCAATCATCAACTTACCTTTATTTCCCCCTCACTCTTCAGCTTTCCACCCCCCACACACCTACAGCCTCTCCCGTGCTCTGAAGCCCTGACTGCTACATCACATTGGCTGTCATACAGGGGCCACCTCAGCAGCATATAAGGATACAGAGGCCACCATTTTCTCCAGGGGAACTGATCTCTGCCATCTGGAAGCAGTTGTAATTCTGAGAGATCTCCAGCCCTCACCTGGAGATTGGACAAATTTTACCTCAGAACAGAAAACTGTTTAGAATGTTAGAGGCAAAAGCCAATCAAGTTGCATATGCAAACGACCTCTGTGTTCCGAGGCAAAGGCCAATGAGGCTGCATATGCAAATAACTTCTGTGTTCTGACTGGCTATGGGGGGGTGGGGAGGAACAGCAAAATGTTTAGAAAGTTGGAGGCAGGACTCAGGCAAAGCAGCCAGTGGATAGGGAGACCCTCTGAATGACAGATCAGAGAGCGAATTGATTTTGGAGCGCGTGGAATGTTCTAGAAAAGTGCCACCACCATTCGGTTTTTATTTATAAGGGAGATTCCAGCTCCTATTGGGAAAAGAAGCTCTTTTCCTGCTGCCTTCAACTTTTCCTTGCATTGGTGTCTTTTCAAGTGAGTCTTGTCTTTCCATCATGTGACGGAAGTTTGATAGTCTCTGTTTAGTCATTTTAGAGTTCAGGCTTGAATAGTTCAGGTTCATCTAAAGAACTAATTGTGAAAATTGATGTGAAATTTGATTGGTTTGTTGTACTTTCAGCAGAAACCACCTGGCACATCTGTACAAGTTTCTGTGCTGTGTAATTACTACAGTAGTAAAAAGTTATCGGACTGCAAGAAAATTTAAAGGATCCTTGGAAGGCCACATATTCAACTCCAGGATTTCAGAATATGATGATACATTCTGGTAATGTGGGAGCTTGTGGGCTCTCCGAAGAATTTGCTTCAGTCTAATAATAGAGCTGCTGTTACAAGTGAGTAAAACTTGATGGACAACTGTCAAGACAGCAAGGCTTTCTCATGAGTCGACAGGAGTCTTGAGCACATATAAACCAACAGTTAGGGTTTAAAATCAGATATTTATTTAAAACAAAACTCAGAAGGAATAACACAAAATTCAGCAACAAAACACTTCAGGGAGTACAAAGGAAAATAAATAACACTAACTTAAAGTACCTGATTTTATAGACGTAGTTCTCAGGAGGCACAGCAATCAATCAGGATGAGGAACATGGCATTGTGTCAAAGTCTGCAAATGTGACAACCATGCAGGAACTCCCAGAATCCCCCTAGGCTAACTTTCCCCCAGCTGAGGTGCCAAGATATACTTTTCCCCTTAACACACCAGCTGCCTCATTTTACAATCAGACCGGCTCTTGCAATAGAGTTAATTGGTAACTCTGCCTGTCCTTGAGATCAACACACTAATGGCAACAAACTGAAACAACTGCACCTAGAAAAGGCTAACAAGTTGTCATGCTAATTAACCCTTCATGGGCGCTTTTGCTTCACAACAACTGTCATGACCCATCTCTATTATTCTACAATCTAGTTGTTTTGTACTCTCCTGAATGGTGCTTACGTGCATATCAGTTTCTTTATACTATCCCTACCAGTCTTTATGGAAAATGACTCTGCCATGAGTTACTTGCAAATGTTAACATACTATAAAAGGTGAAGGAGAGCCATTCTAAAGCTGAAAATTCATGGTAGCCCATGTAGCTTGGACATTCAATTTATAAATGCAAAATCTCACTTCATTCAGGAGCCTAAGCATGCTATTGCTATATTCTTAGTGACATGGTGGCTTTGTTCAGTTTTACAAATTCATAAATTCAAATACGTTCAGGTATTTTTATGTGCTTTCCCTAGATATGTTAAGAGCTTTACGTGCATGGAAGGACTTAAACAAAAGGTTCAAGCTTATTCCAATGTGCAAATGCATTCTGTTTACAAATTTAACAAGAAGAATGCCTACTACTAGAGAGAGTCTTTATTGCCGCCTAGTAATAAGAGTACAGGGCTTCTGACAAAGTGGGTTCTACCCCCTGAAAGTTTAAGCCATAATAAACTGAACTAAACATGCCGGCAGCCAGGGTTTATCCATTAGAAAAAGTCCACGCAAGATAAGCATCCTTTTAATCTTTATCAGGACCAAATAAAAATAACGAAACAATCCCTACTGCTAGTTCTTGCATCTCACCACATTTGGGTGTGTGTGTGTGTGTGTTAATTTTTTTAAAGTAAAAGTCTTGCTTGTAGGAGACATTGCATGTAGGAGATACTGCAATCTCTAGCACTGCTTAACACAAAGCCACATTCTTTCTTCTCCCCCCCCACCCTTTTCTTGCTCCTGCTATTTGTCCTGCAACGAATCCCAGTGTGTGCTGTAGCCAGATTCAAATAACTGCTAGCTTTTGAAACTCCAAAAGGGAAGTGGTCATTTTCTGATGATAATTTGAAGCCGAGATTGCAGTGGCAAACACTTAATTAGAGAAGAACTTTCTGGATAATCATTTAAAAAAGGGGAGAGAGATAATAAGAGTCTTTAAGATGCCACAAGGCTCCTGTTTATTATTTTACCACAGCCAGAAGAGGTGTTTTAGAATTTGGCCAACCTAGGGCCGGAGTCCGACATTAGGAGCATTGACTCTGCCAAGTTTATTTCCCGAAAATCTTGTTTGTCTCTAAGGGGCTACTGGACTCAAATCTAGCTGTCCGACTTTAGGTGTTGACCAGAACATACCCCAGAGTAACACACCTCGAGTGCTCCTCATTCCATACACCCTCCCAACAGCCCATTTGCTTGCTTGCTGTCTTGGTAGTCGTTTTCTAACCAGACCCCTAGCGCCTGCGTAGATTATGAGAGGTGCGAGCTTGGAAGACCCTCGGCAGAACTTTGATAACTACATTTCCCAGCTTCCCCGTCTTGGCTTCCTTCTCCAAAGCTAGGGTTTTTTGTTTTTTTTTGCGGGGGGGTTGGGGGGGGAGAGCCTGGCCTGGCTATTGATACCTCGGCTGTAGGGCTGGGAGCATGTGGATGAGGCGAGGGGGGCGGAGCTTGTGGTCTCTGAGCCACAGCCAAGCGCCCAGTGCAGTAAACGCTCTGGAAGCGGAGAGGGGAGGCAGTCGAAGACAATGCAGCACTGAGGCGGCGGCGGCGGCAATCATGATGCGTGACTGCCGCTAGGAGAGGCAGGAGCCTTCCTCGCCACCATGCAAGCCTGCCTGTGAGCCTTGCCGCTCGCGGGCTGGGGGGAGAGGAGAGGAGAGGAGCGGAGCCCCGCCAGAGCCAGCCATGCATCCCGGGGCTTCTCTGCTCTCCTTGGTGCTGTGTGCCTTTGGGACGTTCTCCGGAGCTCGCTCGAGGCATGCAGGTAAGACCTCCTCACCTTGCCTCGGGATTGCAGCATGCGGCGCGGATGACAGAGGGGAAAAGGGATCCATGATGCGTGTGGGGTGACCCTCGCTTAGCGTTCCCAAACGCGTTCAGGGGAACCAACAAGAGCGAGTTGCATTTCGTGCGCGTGCGGGTTCTTCTTCTTCTTTTTTTAAAAATAGGAAACGTAACAAGATGCCTTGTGCTTCGCAAAGCATGAGATGACACCCCCAACCTTCCCCCACCCCGGTTAAGATGGAGCTCTCTCCTCAAGAGCCCCCCGGCCCTCCGGCTTCCCATTCCCCTATCCCTGCAGTGGGGAATGCATGCCTCCCTCCCCTCCGCTCCTGCTGGCGCGCCGGGGCTTTTTTGGTAAATAAAACGTCGCCCGCCCGCCCGCCCGAATGGCTGGCTGGTGCCTCTGCCCTTCTCTCCGAGGAGACGCCTTGTTGACGGAGATGGAGCGGAGGGATGAGGATCGCTTCGTGGAGCGGCAAAATATCGTCCCTTTCCGGCTGATCTATAGCGCGGGCGAAGGCAACGGAACTCAGCACGAGCCGCTCAACACCCGCATCGGGAGCCGTTCGGCTGGGAAGCAGGTGAGCTAAGCGGGCAGCTCTCGGGCGGGCTCCTGGTGGCAGCAGGTGAGAGAGGCGAGCCCGCTCTGCTTCAGGGTTTGCTGTTGCCCCGGAGACGCGCGCTTGGAGGCGGAGGCGGAGGCGCCTTCCCCAACGCTAGCTCCGGTCTGATGCGCCATGCATAGAAATTGCCGCTGAAGTGAAGGGGAGGGAAGTGCCCGGGCGATACCCAGCAGAGAGCTGTCGCGGCCGCCACCGGTCTGATGGTGCTCTGCTCCTGAGAGCTTGCAGGGTGGGGTTTTTTTTGTCCGTCAGGTGACGCTCGATAAAAACGTAAGCACCAGCGTAGGAAGCCCCCCCCCCACAGGCTGGGTCTTGGCACCACACGACCCTCAAAGCAATTGTAACAAGCAACATACCAGAAGCTGTTTCTGGATCTAAAAAGCTTGTTAGTAAAGATGCCCCTTAACTAACTTAACTGGCAAAGGGGCCTCTGAAGGTGGTTAATCTTCAAGGGAGATCCATGCATCCTGAATGCTAAAGGATATTTAAACTATGGGGTGTTTTCTCACTTCTAAAACTTTTTGGGGAGTAGTTACTTGAAAAATCTTCTGGAATCTCCCCATCGATATCAAAAGTTAAAAAAAAGAGAGAGATCAAGATTATGTTGCTAACTATTAAACTAGTTTTATTTAGCTGTGGTAGACTAATCAGGCTAGTGATATAATAATAGTAACATAATACGCATGTTACTGCTTTTTCAATATCTTACAAATTTTAAAAGTATTTTAGGCCAGTGACTGTTGACACTGAGAGTCATTGTAAAGAACTTCCAAAATTTAAATGTTCAATAGAAAAATATTAATATCAGTACACTAGTCCAGCTTCTTTAAGTGTTTTGTGTAATCTGTATTTACAGCAGGGGCAGACTGGGCCATCCCTCTGTCCCACCCAGTTCCTATTGCCCCAGAGGTAGGAGGGAGAGAGAAGGAATCAGTCCAGACTGCACTGTATGTAGTCTGTCTGGGTACCTCCTCGTTTGTGGGAGGTCAGGCCGGTCCTTCTCTGGGCTACACAGAACAGGAAGCTGTATATGGGTGCCATGCATGGGGAGTGGGAGTTAGGCTGGGTGCATTCTCCCCTGAGCCACAAGGGGACCACTGGATTGTGGCAGCAGCAGATTGCACTAGCCCCTGGCTTGAGGTCGGGGTGGTCCTCAGCAGTGGACAGTTCCCTCGCAACACATAAAGTAAAAATAATACAATAAAATCATTAAAAATTAGCATACAAATGATCAGCATGAAACAAGTTGGGAGCATAAAAACAGCACTCTGCAGCCTAAAATGATATCCATAAAACAGTCCCCCAGGCTAAAAGTTATTTCAGGCAGCATACTTTCTGAAATAAACCTTAGAAAATAAAAAAGAGCTGTGATATTAATTCTTTAGATTATTAATAGTTCTGTATTCTGCAGCTGTGAGAAGTATTACTAATGCAACATGTGAACAGCATGTACAGATAGTGCTTCCTATGGAAATGCTCTCTGTAGCCAGTTCTGCTGCCAAAAAGGCAGGCTGGTCTGTATGCAGAAGGTTCCAGGTTCAGTCTTTGGTATCTCCAGTAGCAGGTATTGGGAAAAACTGTGTGGGACACAGAAAGCAACTGCCAGTCTGAGTAGGCAATACTGAACTAAATGGACCATTAAAAGTTAGCTTCCAATATGTGTTGTTATTATTTTGCATAGCAACCCTATGGGGTTTTCAAAGCAAGAGATATCCAGATGTGCTTTGTCATTGCCTGACTCTGCATTGCAACCCTGGACTTCCTTGGTGGTCTCCCGTACAAGTACTAATGAGAGCTAACTCCATTTAGCTTCCAGTATCTGATGGTAACAGGCTAGCCTGGGCTATCCAGGTCAGTGCGGTATTTGTTGTAGTGATACTTAAATCATTATGAGCACACATCCACACGGGGTACATTCTATCTGCATGCTTCACTGAATGTTGTCCTTGCTTAATGGAGTTCTTAAATTCATATGGCTCCTTTCATAATTTTGCAAGATTAGAACCAGGGATCATTTCCTGCAGGAGCACACAAGAGTGGAGCTCCGGCAGTAAAGAGCCCAGGGGGCGGGCACATGCAACAAGCCCCACCCCCTGCTCCCAGCAGCCCTCAGTCAGAGCAAGAAACAGCCAGATAAGTTGCAGAGCTCCCCCCGGCCCCCCAGTCCAAAACAGTCCAGTGGCACCTTTAAGACCAAGTTTTATTCAGGTACAAGCTCTCCCTCCTCTGCGAGGGCAGATCTGCACGTCCCGTCCCCCCGATAGCTAGCAATCCAAAACAGTCCAGTGGAGCCTGAGTGGTGGGGGTTGCCTTCTGACACACTTCTGGTGATGTCAGGGTGTGTGGCATATGCAAATAAGGTATGATAATGAGTTATGCTAATGAGCTCCTGCACCTCTTTTTCTACGAAATGACCCCTGATTAGAACCATATTTCTGTAAAGTAGCCCAAATATCCCAGTTTGGCCTGAGCTCATCAGGGCTTGGGAGAAGTAGGATCAGCCACATTCAGTACTTGGGTGGGAGATCACCCAGGAAGACAGGGGTTGCTGATGCAAACCAAGATTGAGAATATACTCCTGGGTTTGTATCAGTAGTATACCCCAGAGTATATACCATGGTCATGGTCAGGTTGTGACTTGATGGCATATTGTTCTTTGTTGCTGTGATGTTTCTTTCAAGGTGACTGATGGAAACCATGATCAATAGTATACTCCTAAAAAGGATCAATATATGCTTTCTTATTTGGTTTGGTCCATTTCGTATGGTTTGACCTCATCTCTCAAGGCATGGGGAATTGTTTGTGCCTTCTGTAGTATGGTGAATTAGCGTAACATAATTTGCACACCAGTGCTCATGATTTTCCGTATCCCTGGAGGCATTTGCCATGTTTCACTTATGATGTGGTACAGCAGGATGTCAACTTCTGCCACTAATGTGAAGAATGTGCCTTTATCAAAGGTAATGAGCACATCTCTGTTTTCAAGGTCATCCAAGATCCTCAAGCTTTTGAAGCGCTAATATGTTGGTGTAACAGAAGCAAGTCAGTTGTCTTAAACGTGCTAATGAACTGGAACCCTAGAGTCATCCTCTCCTTCTAAACTGTATTTGCCTTTGAAAAAAGTGGTTGTATTATTTATCAAGTTATATGTGGCTGAAAGTATTTCATTATACTTTGCAAAGTCATGCATTTATGTAATATCCCCACATTGATGTTAGAGAAGACACGTGTATTTTCTTAACTCAGAGGTGTATCTGATACAAAGTTTTGGAAAGTTGAGGAAAATCACTGTTAGTGTAGCTGCTGTTTAGAAACAAAAGTCTTTGCATCTGAAATTAAGCCTACCAAATTTACCTGAAAGCAAGACAACCCTGAACATAAGATGATCCCTCTGAAAAAATGTTGCACACAAAAGGTTTTGCATTACTGTACATAACTTGTATCTGAGTGTAAGAAAAATGCCTCTTTTTCTTGACAGCATACCTCGGGGGTGGGGGGAACTACTCTTCCTTTTGGAGAAATATAGTATTTCTTTTGTTGAAAATAGGGAAATATGAATATGAACACTGTGGTTGTGAATTTTTTCATGTACATGTCAGTCTTCTCGTTTTATCCGTTTTCGTTAGAATGTTCCTGATTCTTTTTTCAGTTTTCTTGCATCACTTTTATTCCTTTCTATGTTATACACCATTTACAAACCAAAATAATGGTGAATCATATAATTGAAAGCTGTGTTAGTTTTAATGGGAAAAATTCAAAATAGAAAATGGTATGAATTTTCTATTTTTGAATTTTCTGATTCTATTTATAGAATTCAAAAGCTTGAAAAGGTGGGTCAGCAAAGATCGATAGTGTTCCTAGTCTGCAAAGTTTGGTAACATTCCTTTTTTCACTAATACCTAGTGGAGTAATAGATTAGGTAATTGGTAAAATCCCTAATGGAAGGGATTGGTAATAGTATCAAATACTCTAACTTAATTGTTCTTAGATTGATGTTCTTTTTAAATTTGGGGTATATTTGTACTAGATTTTACACTGCATCTGCATGAATGGCTGTGTAGTTAAGGCATGGTATTGTTCTTGCCATTCAAATTCCTGAAAATTTTAGTCATCTCAAAATCAAGAACAATTGTTCTATCAGTCTGAAATGTCATGTAAAGAATCTAACCCAGAGAATGGAACAATCTGGTTAAATTTCAGAAAAATCTGATTAAAAAATTCTGAGTTACAGATGTTTTAAAAATGGTGCTCATTTTGAAGTTTGTAATTGTTTTTCTGCAAACCAAAAACATATATTTAACTTCTCTTATTTATTTCTGTGGTACATTCTGTGAAATATTACAATGGTCTGTTAATAAAGTTTCAAAGTATTTGAAGGACTGCTGCCACCCCTATTGTCCAGCTTGTCAGTTAAGATCCTCTTCACTGTGCCCCTGTTTTCAGAGGTGAGGTGAGTAGCAACCAGAGACAGGACTTTTTTGGAGGTGGTGTTTCACCTTTGGGATGCCTTCCCCCATGAGGCTCACCTGGCGCCTACCTTTCTTACTTTTAGAGGAGCCAGGCTAAACAATCCTTTTTAACTAGGCTTTTAATTAAGGAGTCTTATCTTTTAAACGTTAATAGCCTGCTTCTTGGCAAAGGATCATTTTAGCTACATCATTTTAGGTTGCTCAGTGTCAATTTCATGCTGTTGTTAAGCTCCACTTATGACATCTCCTTGATCTTTAGTGGATTATTTGGTGGCTTTGTTTTTAATTGGGTGTACTTAATGGCTTTACTACCTTAGTTGTAAGCCGCCTCGAGCTGATCTCTGGAGAGGTGGTATATACATTTGGCTCCTTACAATACAATAATACATTTCCCATTTCAGACATTCAGTGATGTAAGTCTGAGTTATGAGGACATTGGTAGCTGGATACAGTAAAGCCTTTTCCATGGAATGTGGCTCTTGTATTTAAAGGAGAAAGCCTGAAATTTGGTATCAGTTTTTCAGAGATTTAGGGGGTTATGGTGGGGTGAGGAAGGTGTCAAAATTACTTCTACGAACTTGCTCTGTTCACAGTAGTGTAGGACCGAACTGAGCAAGGGCTGGTAAGTTATTGGAGAAGTAGTGTTTATTCACTGGATGGAAAATTATTGCATCTCTGAATTCAGAGGATGATCTAGTCTTCAGCACAATTGAGCCAGCAGCAGTTTCAGAATGTTGAGAACGGGTAGTCAGCACTGCTACAAAATGTCTGCAGTATATAGAGTTGTCGGCTCTGAGCTGGAAAATACCCGGAGATTTTGGGGATGGAGCCTGGAGAGGGCTGGTTTTGCAGAGGGCAGGGACTTCAGTATTCTATAATGCCATAGAGTCTACTCTCCAGGGGAAATGATCTATGTCATTTGGAGATCAGGTGTAATTCTGGGAGATCTCCAGCCCCCCCTGGAGGTTGGCAACCATGCATATTGATGGGGCATGCACTTGTCTGTCTGCTCTGGAGAAGATAAATTGTTTGTTTTCGGTTTTCTAGCAGAGGGCTGTCTACTAAACTATAGCGTAGTCTAAACTTCTGTAACAAAATCAATGTTCTACTCAAAAGGCTTTTAATATTTTATGTATTTGTTGGGAAGAATTTTCACTTTCCAGTTTTATTTATATACCTTTTCCCCTTGGTAATAGCCAGTTTGTGAAAACATCAGTGCCGGGTTGCTTTACCACAATACAGTTCATGTTTTTGCAATGGTAAAGATAATTTTGTCTTCTGACGAAAGCAGCTTCTGATTACTTTTTTCAGATTTGCCTGGTCCACTGTTGTATTCTAGCAGTGAATCTGGGAAATAATAATAATGTATATTCCAAAGAGTAACATACGTTTTAAGTTGCATTCCTATTTAAAATGTTTCACATGGAATACAGAATCCACAGTCTTTACATTTGGACTTAATGTTCTTCCATGTGTTTCCTTCCATAAAAAGAGCATTTGCAGCTTCTTCATGTTTACTGCATGTTGTATTGCTCATTTTTCTCATGATGCTCTTCAGATGTTTTGTAAGTGCTCCAGATAGTCCTGAATTGTAATTCACTGATGTCCTGCCCCTCCCCCCATGAGTGAGTCGATTCTGGCTGCTAAGATGTGTATGTAAGTGCATGCTGGAAGGGAACAGAGGGAGAGAGGGGTCTAATTGCTCTCTTTTGTCCCTCTCAGCGTTCTGGAAAGTAATTGATGGCTCCAAAAGAAACCCAGACCTAAGTTTGCAATAAATCTATCAGGCAGTTTAGAGCAAAACAAAAGATCAGTCTGGGCCAAAAAAACAGCAGTCCAGAAGACTGATTCAGGTGGGGTAGCCCTGTTGGTCTGTAGCAGCAGAACAAAGTTTGAGTCCAGTGGGACCTTCCAAGACCAACAGAGTTTTATTCAAGGTATAAGCTTTCGTGTGCACACATACTTCTCCAGACTTCACACTTCCATTTCGTTGTTATCTGAAGAAGCGTGCCTGTGCACAAAAGCTTATACCATGAATAAAACTTTGTTGGTTTTAAAAGTCCAGAAAACTGTCCATTTAGTCTGCTGGCAGGACGTGTTCCTCCTTGTCCAAAACAAGACAATTTAGCACTTTAAACAAATCCAGTAACCCCAGTGAATGGTTTACACAATGAAAAGTACTTTTGCCTTTGTCATTGTGTTAGAATCCTGAAAATCACAACTTTTATAGTAAACGGTAATCTAAAAGCTAGTGTGGTGGATTTCACTCAAAATCCCAGCTGAAGTGTGGCTTCACTAGGTGCTTGGACCGGGCTGTTTTTTAATTTTTTTAAAACAAGATTAAAAAACAGCAGCCGTCTTGAAATGATAATGTACTATATCAACAAATGTTGGTGTATTTATGTATTTGAAAAACACAGGAGTTGTGTATCCATGTAAGCTTGCCAGCTCTGGGGTGCAAAATTCTTGGAGATTTAGGGGATGAAGCTTGGGGAGGGTGGTGTTTGGGGAGTGACTTCAGTAGGGTTCCCAGGTCTGGGTTGGAAAATACCTGGAGACTTTGGAGGTGGATCTGGGAGAGGGCGGGGTTTGAGGAGGGGAGGGACTTCAGCATGGTACAATGCCACAGAGTCCGCCCTTCAAAGCAGCCATTTTCTTCAGGGGAGCTGAACTCTGTCAGCTGGAGATCAGCTGTAAAAGTGGGAGATCTCCAGGCCCCCCCTGGGGGCTGGCAACCCTAGACTTAATCACTGTATAATACCACTGAGTCCTCCATTACTAAAAGCAGCCATTTTCTCCAGGAGGCTGGTAACCCTAGGAGCTCTAGTTAGAACACAGAAGGATGTAGTTTAATTAATTATTTGGCTGAAGAATGTTCATTTCTGCACAACATATCTGCCCTGGGTTCAGTGCTTTCGGGAATTGGATTTTTTCGCCTGCTCCCCCACAGCATTGTGATGCGTTCATGCACCTCCTTGGGCTTTCTTGGCTTTTCTCTCATCCTTCTGAAATCTGATTTGCTCCTAATTTGGGGGGAAATCTCAGTAAATTCTGGATGGTAACCATGTGGGTGTGAAAACTGGATTTCCCTGCCCACATGTGAGCAATTTTCTCTAAGCCTGTACCACAGCGGCTGAATTCTCCCCAGCCCCACCTGGGATATAAAAATCTCAAAACTCAAACATAAAAGATAAGATTAAGAAGAAAAGTTCCTGCCTGCAATGGTACTTTTCTGTCATGATTTTTTCCCATAAGGAGCAATTCTAGTGCCCCTCTAAAATATAGTACAGGGGCTCTGACCTGGATAGCCCAGGCAAGCCCGATCTTGTCAGATCTCTGAAGCTAAGCAGGGTTGGCCCTGGCAAGTACTTGGATGGGAGAACTCCTTGAAATACTCCTTTATTCAGCCACCTCTCTGAATATCCTCCAGGCCCCCAGTAGGGGTCAGTCACCAGAGGTCACCATGACTTCCAGGTGCGCACACAGACTTGCACACAGACACATATGAAAAATACAATCCCCCTGATAAAAATAAAATATAGTACAGGGCTGCTTAAGGAATCCTGCGAATTAATGAAAAATAACCATTCAAGACCCACCATGTGGTGGTGATTTGGTTAGTCTATGGCAGGGGTCCCACATTTTCAGCCTCTGAGACCTTTGGAATTCTGACACAGGATGGTGGGCACAGCCACAAATAGCCTCTTGTGAGAGGTGGAGCCAACTGCAACATGGCTGCCACAGAAGGTGGAGCCACACACATACAGGAAGCCCAAATACAGGTGACAAATAGGGAAAATGAAATATATATTCTGGGAATGAAGAGTGAGAAAGAGAATAAAACCAGCACGGTGGTGGCAGCTTTTGCTGAACCATTATTTTAATCTACACAGCCAATCAGAAGCCCTGCTACGCAAGAGCCCTGCTTGGCCTGACCCAGTTTCTAAACACTCTTGGTGGACACCAGGAAAGGTGGCAGCAGACACCATGGCACCCGTGGGCACCATGTTGGGGACCCCCTGTGGAAGGGTCATGGCCTTTCCCCTTAAACTTTCTCAAGGTTTTAGCAGCATGTGTTTCTGCATTTCGTGGAATTTCGTTTTGTCGTATTTGGGGTGCATAATTATTTTGCTGCTGTTGCACTTTTTCAAAATTATAACTAGTGTCTTGGGTGGACATGGGGGAGAGAGAGCAGCAAGGCCGGACAAAAATGTTTTCAAGGCATGTTCCTTGCTGCAAACCAAACTCTAGTATTTATTTGGTGATGAAAGTTGGGGACTGAGATAATAGCTCAGCAGCCTATTTGTAACAGATACAGTTCCCAGTTTTTAACACCCTCTTGATTGATGTGGGAGACAACTGAAATACCAGGATAAAATCAGACAACTTTTGTGTTTACAAACATATCCCATTCTTTAAGTTCTGAACCAACGCGCCTTGTTGAAGGGCATTCTAAAAAAAACAGTGTGGTGTAGTGTTTATAGTATCAGACTAGGATCTGAGACCCAAGTTTGAATCTGTACTCTGCCACGGAAGTTTGCTGGATGGCCTTGGGCAAGACCCACACTCTCAGCCTAGCCTGCCTCAGAGTGCTATTGTGGGGATAAAATGGAGGAGCAGAAAATGACGTGAGCTGCCTTTGGTTCCCCAATGGGGGAAAAGGTGGGGTATAAATGAAGTAAATGAGTAAATTGTTTCACCCAAGATCTCTACCAATAAAGGAGTCAAGCAGGGATGTGTGCTTGCGTCCCTCCTTTGAAATTTTTTCTTGAGGGACTTGGCTCCGTTTTTAAATCAAGTGGTGGACATTGTCCAAAGCTAGGCTCTGCCCGTATACCAATCTTGTTATATGCAGATGATGTGGCCTGCTTTCCTGCACTCGTGTGGGTTTACTCCGACTTCTAAATAGCTTCCAGGACTACTGTAAGATCAACCAATTAGAACTAAATTATGAGAAATCAAAAATCTTAGTTTTTGAAAAATCTAGGAAGCAATTCACATGGAGGATTGGCGACCATAAGCTTGAGCAAGTAAGATACTTTAAGTACCTAGGGCTTTATTGTCATGCCACCACAAATTGGACACTCCAGCGCAGGATAGCGACTAACAACCTTAAGGCAAATGTCAATGCCCTCCTCTTCTCAGAGTAAATTGTTTACACTTAAAGGCAGCAGGTTAAGGACAAGTATTGCACAAGATCTGGGCTCTGGTACAATTTGACGTTTGCTGTGTTGATGTCTGCGATTTATGCTGTGTTGATGTCTATGGTATGCAAGTGAGCTGTAACCTTCTGGCCGATAAAATATTTATAGTGTTGCGTCCTTGATTCCCCCCCTCCCATACTGAATAGTCATATTGCCTGCAACAGAACATTTAGGCATAATTTGAATCTCATTATTGTGAATCGATATTCAGATGCGGAATATGAATGCTGCTCCCATATGCATAGCATAGACTTGCCCTTGTGAAGGGGAAAAATGATGCCAAAAGATTTGTGTGTACCTCAGCATGTAGCAAAAGGGCAGTGCAATTTCAGAGAGAAATGCCCTTTGATTGATTTCTGCTGTGCTGGGAAGCCATCCTTGGTGCAGTTGTGCTGAGCCATCTTTCCACAAGGCCTACTGTTCCCCTCACCCTTATAACCTCTGTATTTGGCTTAATCCAAAGAAAATGGCTACTTTGGGGGATGGACTCTATGTCATCATATCCCAGTGAAATCTCTCCCTTCTTCAAACCTTCCTGTCTCCAGGAATTTCTCACACTGGATTAGATAGACCTACTACAAATATTACCATGCAGCAGCTACTAGGCAAAGGTGCAGGAGAGGCTTTTGCTACCTTGCACAGTATGCCATAAGTTTATCTAGTGTAGGGTTGCCAGCTCCAGGTTGGAAAATTCCTGGAGATTTTGGGGTGGAGTCTGGGGAGGAGGGGTTGGGGAGGAGAGGAGCCTCAGCTGGATATAATGCCGTAGAGTGCATCTTCCGAAGCAGCCATTTTCTCAAGGGGGACAGATCTCTGCTGACTGGAGATATTGTAATTTCGGGAGATCTCCAGTCTCCACCTGGAAATTGGCGTACCTAAACAAGTGGTCCATTCAGAACAGTTCACAGACAAATGCTGAAGCAGCTAACAACTTCAGATAAACTCTGTAGAGTTATAAAGGTGCAAATGTATATAAGACTGCCTGGCTGGATGAGACTGAGTGTTCATCTGGTCCACCATCTTGTTTCCAAGACTAGCCAGTTAGATACTTTCAGGAAACCTTCTCTGACTGCCCCTCTGCAAATCATGTTCAGAGGTGTTATTGCTTCTGGAAGTCCCACTGATCTCTCATTGCTAATAGCCATAGACCTATCCTCCGTTTATTAGGCTAAGTCTCTATTAAAGTCACCGAACAGGTAGTCATCACCACATGTTGTGGCAGCAAGTTTTGTGAGAGGCTTTCTTTTGTCTGTCTTGAATCAACTGCCAGTTGGTTTTACTGGGCAATTTAGAGGGAGGAAATGTGTTTCCTTTCCACTGGGAGACCAGCTCATTTACCATCTGTTTATGACTTCTTTTTGAACCTGTTAGCAATCTATAGGAGATTTCAACCTCTTTTCCCAAGCCTGCGGAGTTTACTTTTGGCAAAGGGTTTTGTCAAATTCTTGTTGGCAGTCCAAGGATGTCATGCTTACCAGATCATCCCTGTCTACATACTAGATGCTTGCAAAAAACCCTAAGAGGTTTGGTGAGGGAAGGATATTCCTTTCCAGAAGTCATGCTGATTCTTTTAGCTTTAATCATTCATTCTACCAGTTTACAGAGGACAGATGTTAGGCTAAGGGGTCTGTCTCTGTCCTAGATTCCCTCTGAATCCCTTTTTAGAAACTGGTGTTGCATCCGCTTCCTTCTAATTGTTTTGTAAGGATTTTGGTGGAAAGTAATAGATTTCTGTCTTAAGACAGCAGTTTTAGATCTGCAGTGTTGAAGAATATTTGCCTTTGTAGCAAGTATTGCCACACCTATGAAATTACCTGTTAATATTCCTCATGTTGTTGGCTTTTGCAACCTGTGTTTAAATCTACTGTGTGGATTTCCTTTTTGGGCAAGTAGGGTTATCTCAGGTGAACATTAATGATGATTCCTGAATGAAGTAGATGTATTCCGGTAGGAGATGTACTCGCTGTCTGTCTGTCCTGCACACACGGACAGCACTTTGTATGAATATATTTGTGCAACCCAAACCTGTGCATATTTATTTCAAAGCTAGACAATCTTGAGTTCAATGTGGGCTGTACTTCAGAGCAGGAGTAAAAGTAACTTAAATTTCTTAACCCATACTGTGTTTTCCTCCTTGGGGGGACGGGGGTCAGAGTAGAAAATGGGGCCTACATGACTTTCTTACCTGTATTCTGTACTGGCACATACCACCCTATTTTCACCCTGCCAAGTACTTATGTACAGGGATTGTAGTCCTAGAGGTATAGGTCCATCATGTCAACAGCTATTTGTTTCTTTGCTTGCCTACCATGAGTAAAATTAAGTGAACTTAAAGACAGTTGCGGTTTTCAAGGCCTGCGATGTACCACAGAAGTGTAGCATAGGTATGTATGGTCTGTTATACCAGTAAAATAATTGTAAGGCCTTTAAACTTAATTTAGAGTTGCCAACTTTGGGTTGGGAAATACCTGGAGATTTTGGGGGTAGAGATGGGAGGGCAGGGTTTGGGGAGGAGAGGGACATCAGTAGGTATAATGTCATAGAGTCCACCCTCCAAAGCAGCCATTTTCTCCAGGGGAACTGATCTTGGTCATCTGGAGATCCATTGGAATTGTGGGCAATAGCCAAGTGCCACCTGGAGGTTGGCAACCCTAGCTTGATGTCATGTGATCTTTTATGCTTGGTACAACTCATCTGAAAGAAATGAACATTCTCAAAAATGGTACAACTTTATATTCAGTGTCAAAGGGTGTAGACTTTCCAATTTCCCGGGGGGGGCCTGGGGCTGGGCCAGAGGCTGCTTTGCTAGGAGCAAGGGTGGCTCCCGGGGGAGGCTGAGCACCTTCCTGAAAATTTCGGCGGGGGCTGAAGCCCCACCGCCCCCACGAAGATTACGCCTATTGCTAACTTCTTACAGTTGTCCTTGATGTAGGGATGGTGAAAGGTGGCGCAGGTGTCTTGCTGCTGCAGTCTCCTTGAGAGGAGTTTATTTGCTCTTCTCTGGATATGGAGTTTTAAGGTGAAGGAAGTCACACACGCGCATTGGAGCTCTTAGTATAAGAAAGTAAAAGCTTGTGTTGTTGATTATTGCGTAGGCTGGAAATTAGAGAGGCAGCGTTGTATAGTTAATTGGTGTTGGACTGGACTCACCTGGGTTCAGATCCCAGGCCAGGCATGAAACTTGCCAGGTGACCAGTCACTTTCTGTCAGCCTAACACACCTCACAGGGATGCTGGAGCTGTTTCTGCTGCCCTGAATGTCATGGAGGAGATCCTCTCCCACAGAGTTGTTGTGAGAACAAAATGAAGCAGGAGGACTGTCAGCCAACAGCTTTGTGAAAGAAGGGTAGGATTTTTAAAAAGCCTATTAAATAAAGTGAGGGAAATAACAATTGCATGTAATTTAGGAAGAAGTTAATTGCTAAGGCGGACCAGAATGCTAACTCCCAGAGGCTTGTAGGCATTTTGCAGTTCTGCAAATATTTTGGTGCTTCTGCGTTTCCCATTTCCCTTACTGTGTTGCTTTTAGGAAAGCAGCTCTGCTTTGCCTGTCTTAAGAGTTGTAGTATTTTGTGACTTGCAACACCATTTCATTACAATCAGTTGTTTTATATGGTGGGGAAGGGCAGAGACATCACCTGGATAATAAGAGGTGCTGTATTGGACCCTGGAGTGACCTCCAGGTTCAATAAGAGGCACTCTTTTTTAATGGGAAGAGGGCATTGCTTTTGGCTTGCTGCTTTTGCTGAATGCCTGTATATAAATTGAATTTTCACTGTGCCAGACACAATTTATGAATGGAACAAATGCAATGAAAAGGATACACTGATACTCAGTGCAAAATCAGTGGTGCGTAGTGCAGTCCTAATATATAATTTGTAATGTGTCATGAACGTAGTGACCCCTACATTGCTCTTCCATAATCTTATCATACGTAAAGGATGACAAATAACCATGAATGATTTAGAACTCAGAAAAAGCAGATGACTATTATTTAAACATCAGCTTCTTCAGCTTATGAACCTCTTATGTATGTCCTTGTGTGAACTGTGGTGGGCATCACAGCAGACCTCAGGTGGTTTCCCCTAAACAGCCAGCTCAGTTAAAGCAACGGGAAACCGTTGGATGTGGCTGCCATGCAGGATGTAAACTTAGGTTCACATATGGAGGACTATACAGCTTCAGTCTTACAGGTAAAAGGACTGCTGCCCTATGTTTGAAGTCCTTGCAAATAGAAAACAAACATAAGTCTTTCTTCCAGCTGCACTAGTTTCCTATTTGCCTAGTGTTTTCAGCGGAAAGGGACATTGCTTGGAGTCTGAAGCAGAGCAGTTCATTCTACTATATGAACACCTCAATTTGCTCTCCTGGTCGTATGAACCAGATATGAAATGCTGTAACTCAAGTGTGCCCAGAAGGAGCATCCGCTGACCAGTTCTGTGCGGGGAACTCAGTTCCCAAGAGCGTGAGGGCTCAGTTTGCATTTATCTAAGGAAAAATAGCATTTAGGGTAGGAGGCTGAAGCCTCTTCTTCTGCTTTGGTCCTGATCAGAATTGGACACTCACGCACCTTGAAATTAAGTTCCTAGATGAGAATTTCCACCCAGAAGAATGCCTGTGTACAAAGTCCATGTGGGAGACTTTTGGGGCTTTGTAAGGTCTGAATCAGTCCTGAGATGGTAAAGCTATGTCAGGCCTTGTATCACTTCAGACTGCATGATGTGGGCGACTGTATGACTGAATACCCCATACGTCAGAGGGAGAGTGCTAAGCTGGATCCTTTCTTCTTGACTTCTGTGTTTCTGTAAGAAGGTAGTGTTTGGAGGAGCGTTCAATTATGTGAGTCTCTGTACGACCCATCTCTGGCCTTCAGGGTCAACTGAGGGAGAGATTCAAATACGGAAAAATAAATGCAAGGTTTCTTTTGTACCAGAGGAAAAGGAATGGAAATAATACATTTTAATGTTAACCTTATAAAAGTGTCTTTGACCTCACAAAGAGGCTTCCTTTTCCTGTGAGAGTAAATCTGTAATCTTTTCTTTTGTAAACTGGATTCACTAGAACTGGTATCTTTATTCTTGCCCTAGGCTGGGCTCTCTTGGGGACAATAGCATCACTCCCCCCCCACTTTTTATTATTTTGTGATAGAGTATGTGTTTATAGGATTCTTGAACGTCGCTTGCTGTAGCTGCATTGTTTCTTCAATGGCATTCTGTTAATGCTGATTCAATAGAGATTTCAGGTTTTTTAGGGAGGGTTGCCTTGTTTACTGCAGCTGTATGCAACCAAAATTTTTAGGTCCCAAGTCAGCTCCCAGTTATTGTATGGCATCCCAATCTGGATCAGAGCTTTTGACCACACCATTGAACAAGTCCAATCCAAATTTCTGCGTAAAATCATGGCCCTACCAAATTGTGTACCGAATGCGGTCATATATTTGGAAACTGGCTCGTCCCTGATGAAAACTTGTGCGTGGCTTACAACCTTTAAATACTTGCTCCGCCTTCATTATAACTTTGAACATGGGAGCCGCATACATCACATGCTTTCCGAGCTTAACCTCTCAAACTGGTCAGCATATATCGAAGGGAAAATTAAAGTATTGGGTCTCTCCTTGGAATCCCTGTCCATGTTGCCTTTTGCGGTTGCATTCCAACAGATTAAAAACAGGTTGTTAGACTCGGAGCGCCAAAATTTATATAGTTTAGCTAATAAGACCTGCTCTCCTCTGAATTTTGAGATTCCCCTTACAACAGGGACGATGGCTGCGTATCTATCCTCTCTGCAGGTTCCTCAACAACGTAGAGCATTCACCCTGGCCAGATGTAATGCCATGCCATCCGCCATCTTACTCGGCAGATTCAACAAGGTCTCTCATTTGGCCAGATACTGCCCATGAAGGAAGAAATGCATGGAATCTGTCACTCATGTTCTCCTGCACTGTAATCTGTACACGGACCTAAGGATCACACATTTATATTCTCTTTTAACCAGTATGGGTGCTTGTTCTGATGCACTTAAGGTGCATAGACTTTTAAGTGATCTCAGCCCGGACATTACAGAGAAGGTGACTAAGTTTCTCTCCTTGGCTTTAAAGCTTCGTCTAAGGTTCTTTTAGATTTTTATATGTGTGCTTTCTACTGGTTTTAAAATGTATAAATGGTACTGATATTTTATGCCAATAAAGGCTGACTTGACTTGACTTGACTACTGCAGCTGTATAATATGTGGCTGGATTTGAATGAACAATTCGCTCATTCCAAAATGTTGTTTAATCCTAAAATGAAGATTTTTATCTTGATTTAAATGTTCAGGTTAAAGCATTTTTATTTAGGCTGTTATCTTATGCACACTTACGAGGGAGTAAGGCCCGTTGAATTAAGTTGCAAATAAACATAAATAGGATTTGGTTATTTAAATATTCCTTTGCTTTAAAGGCTGCAGTTGTTTTCTACACAAAAGTGGCTTTGCTTTAATATTTACTAGTAACACTCTAGGATTTAGTTAATGTGTTTGTTTTTAAACCACTGTCTGGTGTACAGAAGGAGATTGAGACTGGGAAGGGCAGAAAAGTTCCAAGGTTGATTTAATTCATGCCATAATGTTCCCCGTTACTATATATGGGTGTGAAAATTGGACAAAAAGTAGATTCCTTTGAAATGTGGTGTTGGATAACAGTTTTACCGATACTGCACACCATCAAATCAACCCTGAATTCTCCCTAGAGGCTAAAATGACTAAATTGAGGCTGTTGTGCTTTGGTCACATTATGAGAAGACAAGAGTCACTGGAGGAGACAATAATGATAGGAAAAGTTGAAGGCAGCAGGGAAAGAAGAAGACCCAACATGAGATGGATTGACAATAAAGGAGGCCATGGCCTTCAGTTTGCAAGACCTGAGAATGACTGTTAATGATAGGACATTTTGGAGGACATTAATTCATAGGGTCACCATAAGTTGGAAGCGACTTGCTGGCACTTAACACACAATGGGGTCCAGATTCTGATGTACATAGTCTAATATCACAACTGTAATGAAGTACTGAATTCATGCTGGCCTCCATGTCTTTTTGGATATAACATCATATCAGTTCTCCCCATCTAGATTCTGGACCAACTTTCTTTGGTTTTACAGACATATAATCTGCATCTACAGAATAAACATCCTTCTGTTCTTATAGCTGGCTTTATACTAATCTGTGCCATGGACTGAGATGACAGGCAGGCTGAACTGCTCCAACAGTTGAAGCTGCCTTAAACACCTAGTGTGGTTTAGTACCCTTCCAGATGACTCCCATATTTCATAGAGTAGAGCCCCTGGCCATGTCATAGAGTAGAGTCCTTGCCTGGCCATGTCAGCGCACCTCCGGCCCAGTCCTTTTCAGGATTGCAGTTTAGGATCAAGGTGGGTATTTCTGCCCCTTTCCTTATCTGTTTCTATGCTTCCCTCACACTAGCCCTTCTTTTTAAATATGTCTCATTGTCCTGTGTGCTGGGCACCAGCTATTGTGTCTAGGGATGGGTATGAATCAGCTTACAAATTGAAGTTCATCACGAATTTTGGGCGGTTTGTGGTTCATGAAGTGATGTTCGCAAACTGAAGAACTGCCATGAACTTCCATGAATTTTGATGCAGTTAGTGGTGGTTCATGAAGAGCAGAAAGAAAACAGCTGTTTGGTTTAAATGGCTTGGGGCCATTTAAACCACTGTTTTCTGCTCCCTATGAAAAGCTGCGGGGAACAGAAAGCAGGGGCTTAAACTTTAAATGGCTCATGAACTGATATGAATTGGTTTGATTTGTGAACTGGCGTATTGGCTCATGGTTCGGTTCGTGGTTCAGCCATGAATACCGAACCGCAAAAATGTGGTTCATGCCCATCCTTAATCATGAGAGCCAGTTTGATGTAGCCAATTTGGCTGTGGCTGGTTGGCTTAGACTGAGCTGACTGAAATTGAATCCAATGAAGGCAGAGGTCCTGTGCCTGAGTCGGGGTGGTCCGAGGTTAGGGATCCCACTCCCGACCTACAACAGTGAGCCGCTGGTGCCAGCGTCAGAGGTTAGGAACTTGGGAGTACTCTTGGATGCCTCCTTTAACAATGGAGGCCCAGGTAGCAGCCACTGCTAAGTCAGCCTTTTATCATCTTCGGCTGATTAGGCAGTTGGTTCCCTTACTTGAACGCAATGACTTGGCGACAGTGATCCACATGATGGTCACCTTGACATTGGACTACTGTAATGCTCTCTACATGGGGCTGCCCTTGTCCCAAGTCTGGAAGCTTCAGCTGGTGCAGAGTGCAGTGCCCAGGCTGTTGTTGGGTCTCCCCACGTGGGAACACATTCAGCCTGCGCTAAAAGCATTGCACTGACTGCCTATAGTCTACTAGATTCACTTCAAGGTGCTGGTGCATACCTTTAAAGCCCTTTATGGTCAGGGGACTGCCTTTCCCCACATGTTCCCCAGAGAGCACTGCGGTTGGGGTCTCAATATTGTCTGGCCCTCCCGAGTCCCAAAGATGCCAGGCTAGCAGCGGCCAGGGCCTTCTCAGTGGTGGCTCCGTGCTGGTGGAATGAGCTCCTGGAAGATACTAGGGCCCTGTGGGACCTCTTACAGTTATGTGGGGCCTGTAAGATGGAGCTCTTCCACCAGGCCTTTAGTTAAGGAGCCAGATCTAACAACTAAGACCCTGTGCCCAATGCCACCATCAACAGGCTGTGCTTCACCAAATTGTAATAGCAACTGCTGACTGTATTTTTAGTATGGCTGCTGCTATTACTACCTTGCCATCACCGTATAAGCTGATAACTAGCACTTTAAGTTTTGTTTTTATGGTTATGGTCTGTTGTTGAATTTTATGTAAGCCGTCCTGAGCCTGCCCTGGAGGGGAGGGCGAGGTATAAATCAAATAAACAAACAAACAATTAAATAAATAGTGGTTAGAAGCGCAGACTATAATCTGGGAGAACTGGGTTTGATTCCCCACTCCTCCACATGCAGCTGCTGATGTGACTTTGGGTCAGTCACAAGTTCTTTCAGAGCTGTTCTCCCAAGAGCAGTTCTCAAAAGAGATCTCTCAGCCTCACCTACCTCACAGGGTGTCTGTTGTGGGGAGGGGCAGGGAAGGAGAGTGTAAGGCACTCTGGGACTCCTTTGGGTAGTGAAGGGCGGGGTATAAATCAAATTTATTCTTCTTCCTCCTCCGCCTGCCTGCTGTTCTTCCATCTGAGCCCGTGAATCCCCTGCCCCTACTTTTTTGTATCTTTCTTCACTCTGTCTTCCGTATTATTTTGACTTGGATCAATAAGACTAGGGCTGAGTTCAGACTGGCAGTTTGAAGCACGAGGGAGTTGTGGCAAAAAAGACCTAGAACAACTTGTTCCGGGTTTCCCCGGTCACACTGTTCCAACTGATGCGGGAGCATACCGGGGAGGAGGCGCAAGGGAGCATTTGCACTGTTGGCCCGCCCCTGGTAGAGGCATGGCTGTAAGGTGCAGCTTTCTTTTTGGTAATCTGGAGATATGCGCTTATGTGCATATGCGCATAAGCGTACAAGCAATTGCGGCTTTGGGCGTTCACACTTTGTTGGTGTGGGATGAATGCACTCTCCAGGGTTTGCTACCACTTTCACCAGGTACTTTTTAAACTTGGGAGGCAAGCGCTACAAGACGGGCTGAGTACGGCTGAGGAACGCCTGACAGATGTGCCTGTGTGAACGGCCCCTTTAATCCGTTTGTGAAACGTTTCTGGCATGTGTCTATCTCAGGGCATACTGCCAGTCTGAACTCAGCCTAGGCAACCTTGTTAGAGGATCGGGTCAGGTATTAAAAACGTAATATAAAAAAATCTGTATTACCAGGGCTTTTTTTGTAGAAAAAGCCCAGCAGGAACTCATTAGCATAATTGGCCACACCCAACATCAGGAACATATTAGCATATGAGGCCACACCCCTGACAGCACAGCTCATTAGCATATGAGGCCGCACCCTTGTGTTACCAGAAGTGTGCTCATCCAGCCACACCCACCTTTTGCTTCTTATTCTGTTTACCTTGTTTGTTGTCAAAACCAGGGCTTTTTTTGTAGCAGGAACTCCTTTGCATGTTAGGCCACACACCCCTAATGTAGCCAATCCTAATGAGTTCCTGCTGTTGGGTGTGGCCTATTATGCTAATAAGTTCCTGCTGGGCGTGGCCAACTCAGGAGCCAGCCGGAACTCCGCTCCTGTGCGTTCCTGCCCAAAAATAGCCCTGTGTATTACCAGGATTATAATTTTCAGTGGGGGAGGCAGTCCTGTTAAAAGAAGAAGAAACAAATTCATGCATGTCCTTTTGTAGCTATTGGATTTGAGTCCAGGGTTGCTATTATTTAGCTCTGTACCCTCTTTTCAATTTTAGGAGTCTAGCCTAAATCATGTGAACTAATAACAACTAGGCAGAGACTGCCTTTGAATGTGTGTATTTTTCTTACCCCAAGCCCAGCCATCTGGGATTAACTGCAACTGCTTCCACAATTGAATTTTCTGAGCAGATTGGAGCCTTGTTGCCTTCCCGCTTTGATCATCATGCATAACCAAACACTGGACCCAGCCTATGCTGCTAGCCATGACTGTTGTTAGATAAAATCATTTGACTTGGGATATGATTAATCCAAATACACCGATGTTTGTTTTGTTTTCCATAAATCTCCGCAAACAGCTGAACATATCCAGGATTTTCATTCCCTCGGGCAGAGATGGCCACCTCAGAGAATACTTTTTTATCTCATATTAACTCACCTGTGTATTAAAAACTTGAGTCTAAGCCTGGCTTCAGGTACTTTCTTTCTTATTATTTTTATGGCAATCCGCTGTTCTTCCCACATAGAACTTGTGGCAGTGTGATGGTGGTTCCCAGGAGGAATCCAATCCCAGACAGTTTTAGCTTTAGTAAGGTTGTGGAGACTAATTTTTGAGTTCTGGATAGTTCAAATGAACGTTTAGAAACAGGAACAGAGATGCCCTGATGCATGTGTGCTGGGATCACATTTGGTATTTTGCGTTCCCACCTTTTGTTGTCCAAGAAAGTCAAGGAAGCATGTGCAACAACAACTGGAAGTTTATGGTGGTGTTCTCAGAAAAGCTTCCCCTCTGCTCTCTGTGGTCACATACCCCACCATTTCAGAGGAAAACAGTAATCAGATCAGTCTCTCATTCTCTGTGTTACAGTTCATGGTCTTGGTTTATCGTAGTCTCATTTGGCTGAGAGAAGCAGAGCGAATTAGCTAAAAATAAAACCATCTAACAGCCAGTGGTTCCAAAGCTGCTATTGATACCTTGTAGGCTTAGTTATGTCCTGTGGGGATTCTGGGTAGAGGGATGCCACAGGGCACATCTCAAGCATGCCAGGGCCTTTTCAAAGGTCTGAGAGAGGAGGCCAAGGAGACACACCAACTCTGGATCCCAGTTATGGTTGCCAACTCTAGCTTGGGAAATTTCTGGATATTTGGGGATAGGGCCTGGGGAGGGAACAGTGCAGGGATATACCATGGAGTGGTATATCCCTCCAAAAGCCATCCTCCAGAGCCACCATTTTTCCTAGGGAGATTGATTGTTGCAGTCTGGGGATCAAGTTATAATTCCAGGAGAATTTTTGAGGAGAGGCATCAGAAACTACGCTGAAATTTTGGTGCCTCTACCTCATAGAGCGGTAGGAAGGGAAGGGAGTGGTGGCGCAGGTGGCTAAACGCTTGCTAGTAACATCTATGAACAGTTGCTACAGCTGTTCGAAACCCACCGCGGCTAGAGTGAGCACCTGGCCCCAGTCCCAGCTCCCGCTAACCCAGCGGTTCGAAAGCAGGAATTAACATCTAAAAATGCGAGTAGATAAATTGGGTACCTACCTTAGATGGTAGGGGGCACCCTCCCCCGTCGAGGGGGTTTGTGGAGCAGTGGTGGCGAGCGGTGAACGGCAGAGCAGCGAGCGGCAAAAAATGGCGATTGAGTGCAACATCTTCGGTGGACCGGATGCGGCGGAAGGCGGAGCCAGGAGACGCGAGGGTCGTGGAAGGCGCAGGCGCAGCGGAGCCTAAACGGACAGAGCCGCAGCCGTGCCGGAGCGTACCGCGCGCCAGAGGGGCCTGCTGATCCGCCACCGTAAGACCGCGATGAAAAGGAGGAAGTGAAAGCCGGAAGCCTGGAACCCGAGCCGACAAGCCGACCCGGGAGGAAGAAGATCAACAAAAAGTCCCTCCACAGGGTGCCGGTAGGGCAGTCCCCATCCCCAGTATATGTGGCCATAGGTAGGGATAAGCGATTAACTGTAAGCCGCTCAGAGACCCCCTAGGGGGTTCGAGCGGGGTAGAAAGTCGAAAGATAAATAAATAAATAAAAAACCTAGCCCCCCAACCCAGTGTTCCCTCTAAGTTCCGCAGTGTTGTGAGCAAAAATTCTATCCCATGAGCAAAAAAATCTAGTAGCATTAAAGTTGTGAGCAAGTCTGCATTTGACTATTGCATAAATTATTTTTATATTATTTCTATAACCTTCTGAAAATCTCAGAATGCATTCTTTTAAACTATATTTAAACTATAGTTTAAGAATAGTTTAAACATTGTAAGAGAAAACAGAATCAAGTCAAATTTCATTTCACAAAATGTTGTCCTCTGCAGGGGTAGACCAGGCCTCTGGAGAACAGGTCCACCTGCCTCTTTCCACTATATGGGTAGACCTGACCTCCAGAGAACTGGTCTATCCACCCCTTTCCACTATATTGGTAGACCTGGCCTTGGACTGTCACCCTGCGCTGACCCTTAGAAAACATACTAGCACTTAGAGGGGGGGGGGGAAATCTTGCAGTCTACTTTGGGGTTTTTTTAGTGAAATATGAGAACCAGCATTACAGGTCAAGTATAACAGAGCTGGAACAATCACTGTCAGAACCCTTCCTAACCTAGCAAACAGGAAGTTGCTTAAATGTTATCAACCAGCCCAAACTACTTATTTATTCAGATATTTATATCCCACTTTCCTCTGTGACTCAAAGCAGCTAACAAATCATACTGAAAAGCATAATAGCAGTGTGCAAAAAAATCCAATGGGAAGTCAAATATGCAAACAACCTCTGTGTTCCGAGGCAAAGGCCAATGAGGCTGCATATGCAAATAACCTCTGTGTTCTGACTGGCTATGGGGGGGGGGAAGGAAAAGCAAATGTTTAGAATGTTGGATAGGGACAGATTCTGTGGATAGGGACAGATTCTGAGTGACACACCAGGGCGTCAACCAATTCCGGAGCATGTGGAATGTTCTAGAGAAGTGCCACCACCATTCAGCTTTTATATATAAGGGAGATATTCTATATATATTTCGCTTCTAAATCATTATGATAAGATGAATTACAATAAAGTAAAATAGAAAGTAAGATACAAAAAAGAAATTTATTCCTCCATTTTTTTACTCTGCTCTCTTAAGATCTTTTACTAAATTCTGTTCTTCCTCTTAGCTGGAGCTCTTCTAATGGGCTTTCCCTCCCCCGGGACTCCGGAGCAATTCCAGAGAAGACTCTCACTGAGAGTCTTGCCCATTGGGGAGGTGTGTGTGGGGTATCCCAATAGCCCTAACCGTGTGCTACACTTTAAGTTTCAGGCTACTTTACTTGGGGGAAAATATATAAGGCAAAGGGGGAAGGGGGGGGGGGAAGTAACTCTATAGCTGCAATCTCCCCCGGTGTAGGTCTTTGCAGTCTTCTGGTGCGTTGAGACAGGTTTTAACATTTTTTTAAAAATCCGAGACTTCTTCCAAATTGTTCGGTTTGTATCATCCCTGTTTTGTTTTTAATGTAAATTTTGATTGCTGATTTTTATTGCTGTCTGCAGTTATTGATAGCAGTGCTGGTGTTTTCAAAGTTTATTTTTCAATTGTGAAGACTAGAACCTTGATTTCATGGGATATTGTAAGGAATCCAAGTTCCCAAACAGATTTAATATTCTGTATGGCTCAGCACGTGCGATAAATGTGCATAGCAAGAACAGTTCTGAGTTTGCTTAACACAGATGGTTCCTGGAAGACTATCTCGTCAGCTGGGTCTTTCTCCTTTGCAGACCTTCAGTACCTTTTCTTGCTGATTCCCGTTATCTGCTTCGGGCAGTCTAATTGCTTTTAAGAACAAACAGGCTTGCTGGACTCAGTCAGTCATCTTCCTTTTGAGGCACATGGACATGCAGAATGAGCACTTGTTCCCTAACAGCTGATGCTTCCCAGTTTCCCCTACCAGACCGAGTATATCAATGAAATTGGCAAGCCAGCATGGACTGCTGAGTCACTGAAATGTGGATTATATTCTTGAAAGCTTCATTTTACATTCCTTTAGGAAAGCAGACATGTTTGGCCAAATTACCCTCTAATTCACTGACATATGAGGGTCAGCCAGTGAGACTTTCCAGAAGCATTTAGCTGTGCAGAAGCTTTGGAAACAGGCCATCTCTTTTCCCCCAAGTCTCTCCCCCTCCCTTTATATTTTCATTTTTTACTAATACTTTAATATTTTTGCAGCCATAAGAATGTGACAGATCGTATTGTGTGAGGAGATTCATAACTTTGGTTATGTTACTCATATTTTATGGGGTATGCTTTCCAGTTAGGCTGTTTCCTACCACCAGTTTTTTGATTCTATGAAACTCTTAATTTTAGTGCTAATGGTAGTGTATCACAGAATGTTATCAATTAGTTTGAAGTATGATTTTAGGAATTCCAGAGCATTCTTTGTTTGTGCATGACAAGAACCAGTCAAGAATTCCATGGATTTGTGAATACGCATTATGTTGCTACTCCACCTCCTTTAGCCGAAAAGCTGAAGCCTTCCTGGTTTGGAATTAACTGTAGATTGATTATTTGACCTCTGAACTGGGTAAAAAAGCCAGGTTTCTAAAGGAGGATTCAACCATGGTCGTTGTCTGAATGCAGCCGCGCCGGGGGGGGGGAACGTTGGTTGAGGCCGAAGGCGGCGTCCGCCCGCGGCTCCTGCGGTCTTTCCCACCATCCAACCCCCCCCTTTCTGGTCTCGGCTGTCAGCCCGGGGGGAAGACGATCCTTCCGAGCCGGGGGCTCCTCCTCAGCCTGCAGGGGTCAGCCACGTCACGAAGGCACTCTGGGTCACTCGTCTCACGCTCCCGTCCTCGGCTGCCGCCAGATTAAAAGACCGGCGAACAAATTGAGACGCTTCTGGAAAGCAGCGAGAGCTTTTCCCTTCTCAGGGCTCTCGGGGGTGGGGGGGTGGGAATGCTCCTTCTAAGCTGTGGAGTCTTGTGAGCAAAAATTCTGCTTTGTGAGCTACTGGCATTAAAGTTGTGAGTGAGTGACTTGGCTGCTGCATGATTTAGTTTGCTCTGGAGCCATCCTTCCTGAGTGGAGATAAAAAAGTGTGAGCCGGAGGCTCAGCTTAGAGGGTTCTGATGCATCCCCGGCTCTTGCATGCGTGGACGGTAGAGGCGACTGGCCTGATGTGTTTCCCCCCCCCGCCGCCCTGGGCAGGCTGTGCATTGGCTCTTGAGTTCTGGCCGGCTGGCCGGCCCCTTCCCCCACAGCTCCCCACATCTCCTGGTGCACGATGGATGAGCGAACAAAGTCAGGCAGGAGGGAGGGGGAAGGTGACCCGCCCTGACCCCTGAGGGAGGGAGGGAGGGGGGAAGCCTCCACCAGACTTAGCTGCTGGCACAACTTGGCTCTGGAACAGCGAGCCGCCTGCCACGCTTGCGACACGGGAGGGGGGGCGGGTGGAAAGACAAACTAGCCGAGAGCTCCCTCCCCCCGCCTTGACGCGCGGAGCTCAACAGCCTGTCCCCGAGAGGGAGACTTACCTCCGGGGTCCCCTTCGAGCACAGCGGGGAGGACAAGAACACACCATTCGACTCGAGGGTGCGGAGAGGAGGGCCGCGGCTGTCGATGGGCCCGTCGCCTCCCGCCTGCGCCCGGCAGCCAGACCCCGGGGGGACAGGGGGGACAACTGTGGGCGGCTCCCAATGTCCTGGATGGGGCAGGTGGTGTCCCCGGGCGGGCCAGATATCAGGTGGCAGCTGCGCGGCCGTGACGAAGAGTCCTCGGCGGGCTGATTGATCGGCCCCTCGCTCGCCCACTCTTTTTTGCAGTATTCGCTCCATAAGATGCACACACTTCCCCCCCACTTTTTTGGGGGGGAAGTGCATCTTATGGAGCGAAAAATACGGTATGTAAAGCTCTCACTAGTTATGTACAGCTAACACAAATACTAGCTAATAGCTAGTGACTGGGTGAACACAAATAACCTTGAGGCAAGGTCGAACCCCCTCCCACTGCCACCCAGCCCCCACCCCGTTCCTCAGGGCATAACAGTGTGTAGGAAAACACAATAAGCAGAGCTGAACACTCTCATCATACTATGAGACCCAGTGGCTTTTTTCTTGGGAGAAGCAATGATGCTTAAAGAAATATAAAACTGAAAAAGGTTTATAGTGTAGATATGCCCCAACTTAGGTGGCATGAACTTAGATTTGCTAACCTCCAGGTGAGACTTGGAATTCTTCTGGAATTACAACTGACCTCCAGACTATAGAGATCAGTTTCTCTGAAGGAATTGGCAAATTCAGAAGGTGGAGTCTGTGATATTGCATCCTTACTGGCTTCCCTCCCCAAACTCTGCCCTCCCTGGGTACCTCCCCCCAAACTCCAGGAATTTCTCAAGTTAGAGTTGGCAAGCCTGCATTAACTAAGTTTACAACTATAGTGCAAAAGAGGGGGAAATATAAGTTTTATTCATTTTTTTAAAAATGGTGGTAAAATATTTGACAACTAACTGCGAGTTATTTAGCAAATTCCTTAATTGTAAGGATGCTGAATATGACAAGAGTTAAAATATAGAAAGGGGAATGTTTTAAATTTTTGCAGAAAAGGCTGAGATGCTACAATTTGGGGGGAAAAAACTTGAAGTAAATAATTCAGCCTAATTGCATATGTCTGAGATGATACGGAGTACATTTTCTTCATTATATATTTACGGAATACACTGGGGATAGTTGAATGCTAACCCATTTCAATTATTTTAACATTGCAGTCTACTCATATTGCCCGAGCCAGCTTCCAAGTTGATGCTTTTGGATCTTCTTTCATCCTGGATGTAGAATTAAATCAGTAAGTACATGAATATATGAATATGTTGATATTAGAACATTATGTTTGTATTCTTGGTATGGGATGCAGTATATTTTGATGTGTTTCTAATATGGTACCAGTCTTAACTGGAACCTTTCATGGTGTCAGGCTCGTGAATGCCTACGAGCTGTTGATATGGGGTGAACAAGAGTTGGCTTCTGGTGGCCAGGTAGGGAAATTTTGTGAAAGAAAAAAATAACTAACATTGGTATGTGTGGACAACCAGGTTAGTGGGTGCTCAATTCAAGAAGGTGGAAAATACATATTGTAAATGCATTGTGTTCCTTTCAAGGATCCCAATATAAGCCTAAAAGGTTGCTTTGAGAAAAGACAGTCTTGTTTTTTCTTTAAATGTATTTGCCAAGTTTTTGTCATCTAGGCCTGTGGTGCTAGCAGCCACAGAGGAATAGTTGTCCCTGATCCGAGAGCATGCATTCAGTTTTTGGCTTTAATCCAGCACAGTGTGCAAGGAGAACCCTATGCACACAAAGGGATGTTATTATCGTAGTCAGTTTGTACCTCCCCTTTGCAATGCATAAATATTATTTAAACTCCTCCCCTTTTTGTGGCAAGGATGTACATTGCCTTGTATCTATTTGCTAGCTTTACAGCTATAGAGGATGTAGCCATGGCTGGTTCTATGCCATTCCTACTGGTTCCACGTCCCATCTATCCATTTCCCACCTGCTAGTGGATAGAGAGCCATGGTGCAAGGATATGGATGGGCAGAGCCCAGCTGCATTCATGATTGAAAATTTGGTGGGCTCAGGAAAGTGCTTAAGTTCAGTTCTTTTCACCTAAGCACTTGTGTAGCTATCTAGGTTGAGAGCCTACATGTTTTTGGAATTCATGCCTAACTTCATCCAAGCCGATATTTCAGAGGGTGTTGAGTCTTGTTGGGCATAGAGTTGGATCCTATAACTTGGTTCATCCAAGTTTTTCTCCCACAGAGAAATACTTCCATCAGCAAAGACAGACTGTTCTTTACCAGAGGAAGCATCTGTCCATCAGAAAAAGTCATCCTCCATTGAAGGAAGTCTTTCTCTGTTGAAGAAAGACTTGGTAGAAGAGAGTCCTCTAATCCAGTTTAATGGAAGGGGAGTCATAGGGTCCATCCTGTAATATGGGAGGAAGGAACAAGTGAGGAGGAGGTAGCAGCAAGTGAAAGGAAAACATTTCTCACTTTTTGTGTCTTATTTGTAAGTATGCTTCAAAAGCCAAAAATCCAGAAGGGCGAAGTTTAAGGCTATTTTATTTTTAAAACTCAGCTTATCTCTATACTTCAGGTTTGTAGTAAAGTAAAAAAAAGTGTTGTCTATACAGTGCCTTATATTTTACTGGAAAATTAGTGATATAAGGCAGAAGTAATATAAGAAGCGATAGCTGTGAACGGGCTGTCAGGTGGGGTCTAATGAAGTAAAATAAATTGTAAAAAATGGGGGGGGAAACCCAAAGCATTGCAAATTGACTTAAAAGTTACATCTGTCTTTATCCTAAAGAGAACAACACTTCGGGGTTCGGTTTGTGTCCATGTCTAGATTGGAGTAATAGGAATTGTCATATGCAATACTGAAACCAGATTTATATTTTCCTTATCAGTAACTCTGTCATATTGTATTGATTTTCTGTAACCCCATTTGAAAATTCCTTGATAAAAACATATTAAAAAGGTAAGTAGCAAATTTTAATTGCTTAAGAACCTAAAAGTGAATACCTTGGCTTGGTCCCTTCTTGATCAAAGAAAGATGGCTATTGCATACAGTGAATTTCAGTTCAAACTCCCGTTTGGACTGTAGTAGTAAACTTGTAACAGAAACATGACGATTTATTCTGCACAATAAAAATTCAGAATATTCAGTGCCAAGTCGTGCTTGCTCTGCTTTATATAGCTACTTTAAAAATATCAATAAATCATATTTTACATTGTGTGAAATGGAGGAAATAAAACTGTGTGATTGGTGTATCATTTTGTTTTTGGGTTCTTTGAAAAATGAAGCCTCTGTAAATATTGTATAACACAAACACATGAGCTTATGGCTGCTTGAGAAGACTATTAAGGAAACATTTGAAAATCATTTAGGAAAAAAATGTAATCAAATATAAGCTGTATCTTGAAAAAGAATGAAACGCCATTCCTTGCTTGGTGTAAAATGACATAGCTGTTGGTTGAAGAAGTACAGATTATGTTTTGCATCAGTTGAGAGAGATGGCCTCTTCCATGAAGGCGGCAGTTTCTTATTTTAATGTGGAACATGTGCAAAGCTGAGCAAAAGGCGGGCCTTTTATCATGAATGCATTTTTACATGTGTGGAACAGGTGGTGATGTGTGGAACAGATGAGTGTGTGTTCTGGGGTGGGTTGCAAGATGTGCTGCCGCTATTGCTAGAGGGAGATGATATCCCTTGCAAATAACCAGATGCCCACAAAGTCATTGAATTAGACTGCAACTTCACTGGACACCCCACCCGCTACATCTGGGATCCAGAATAACTTGGCCTAGTTGACTTGTGGAGCAAATTGGAGCAATGAGATTGGGCAAAATACTATTTTGGAGCTTAAAGTAGAACATCTCGATGGTACCCCTCCTAATGGCAAGAATATGACCATGGACTGAGGTGGCAGTTTTCTATTGCTTTTAGTGAAATCCTAAAGTCCACTGCCTAAGGTAATATATCTGACTCTGCCTAATGCAAGGGCTGCCCCTGCAGTGGAACCTTTGCCTGTTTGTCCCAGGAGGAGTTGTTCTCCTTTGTGCTGATGTTATTGGGAATCACGTCTGTATGGGAAGTCGCATGTCATTGTACAAGATGGTTTGGGTAACTAGGAGCAAAATTCATAGAGACTGTGCATAGAATCCCCTTCAAATGAATGACTTAACTTTCCTTGGCACATAGCCTGTAATGTTTATGTTGAAATGTCATGTAAACTGTAAATGAAAAACATATTTTAAGTTTGCCCTGCATCGTGGAAACTCTTGATAAAACAGAGCAGCAGCACGCAGTACTAGGCAAGCTATGGCAAGTGGCCGAACCTGGATCAAGGACACTTGGGTTTGAGTCTCAGCTCCTCTCTGGTTTCCTCAGATGGTCTTGAGTACATAGTTAACTAAGGCTCTGAATCTCTGTTGTAAAGATCAGAGATCTTGAAGCTGTAGCCTTTATACTTCTGAGTCTCAGTCACATTTGTTTTTGTTAGATAAGGGTGCATGCATGCATCTTAAGTAAGATTGATTTGCTAATTAGTCCAGTCACTTGCCACTAATACTACTGTTGTATAGATTTTCCCCCTATCTGTTTTGTATTATTCTCTGGGGTAAGCAAGGCAGCAAATGTCTAATTAAAGCTCTGAAATAATTAACGGGTCTGTACAACTTTGTACAACTCTTCTCAAATAAGGTTTTGGGGAAGCCAGGTGAGAAATTTTGCATTAGAAGAAGAAGAAGAGATTGGATCTATACCCCGCCCTTCATTACCCAAAGGAGTCTCAGAGCGGCTTACAAACTCCTTTCCCTTCCCCTCCCCACAACAGACACACTGTGAGGTAAGTGGGGCTGAGAGAGCTCTTGACAGAAACTGCTCTTTTTCAAGGACACCTGTGCCAGAGCTTGTGATTGACCCAAGGTCACATCAGCAGGTTCAAGTGGAGGAGTGGGGAATCAAACCCGGTTCTCCCAGATTAGAGTCCATGCACTTAACCACTACACCAAACTGACTCTTTACCCCTTTTCTTAGCAGCCAGGAAGGGGTAAAGATGTGAATGTCTGTAAAAAAAAAAGCGGGGGGGTTTTTTTTCCCCAAAGGATTTTTTTTTTTTTCCCCCACTGGAAAAATTGGGAAATTTTGGTGAACCCTGAAAAAACGTATAAATGATGCATTTGCAATAGTTAAATCAGTGGAATAAGTTTAATTTAATTTAATTTAATAGGAAAGTGTTTGCATGTATTTCAGTTTTCTCCCAAAGAAACTTGCATTTCATTCTCATACACATTGCTATTTCAGAGCAAAAAGTTAGAGATGTGTCCTTTAGGATTAGGTCATGTATTATGTTATAGTAAAGGTAAAGGTTTCCCATGCTCGAAGCCAGTCAAATCCGACTCTAGGGTTGCGGTGCTCATCTCCGTTTCCAAGCTGACGAGTCAGCGCTCTTCAAAGACGTTTCTGTGGTCATGTGGTCGGCATGACTAAACGCCAAGGTGCACGGAATGCTGTTACCTTGGTTACCTTCCCACCAAAGCAGTACCTATTTATATACTTGCAATTTCTTGCTTTTGAACTGCTAGGTTGGCAGGAGCTGGAACCAGAGACGGGAGCTCACTCTGTCATGTGGCACTTGGGTCTCGAACTGCTGAACTACCGACCTTCCAGCCTGCAGTTCAGTGTCTTAACCACTTGAGCCACGCAGCTCCTGTATTATATTATATCATTTGATAACTGGAAACAGTTTTAATTGGAGCCAGTGCAAAAGTTCAGTCAACATACTAGGGTTTGCAACCCTTGGCTGGCAATCCCCAGGAGCATTGAGAGTGTGGAGACTTCTAAGATGTCAGTTCCCATTTTGGAACATGAAGTGATGTAATGATAATGTAGAAATTTCAAAATCTCTGCGGTAAAGCCACAGAGATTTTTGAAATTCCTGGAGCGTCATGTCATTTACAAGAAGTGATGTCCAGCTGTCAGTCAATGCCATTTCCCCCTCTGCTGATCCACTGAGTAAGGTTGTGGATCAGGGAGCATCCTAAGAAGGTCTTCTGCCAGAGCCAGGTAAGTGGCATCCCTACACATGGGCATTATTCAACTATTACTTAAACCTGTCTCCAAAGATTATTTCTGTCCGTGAAGGGTCTCTACCTACAACTTATCTGAAAACTACAATATAGCATCTCACAATAAAATATAGTTATGTTGTCTATATAAATTAAATATGTAATTACTCGTACTGACGTCTTCACAGATTGTTACATAATCACCTCAGCTACTTACCTCCAAATGGGACCTGAACTGGCAAAAAAAATTGCGATGGCTTAATAGGGAAAACCAACCATGGAGTCAGAATAAGTAAACTTGTCTGTATATTCCTTCAATTTAGCTTTATCAAATCGTTTTATGTAGGTAGTTTTTCAATTGACTAATGTAGTTGCTCTCAATAATACACCTTCATCATTCTGTTGAAGTTTTTCTGTAGCTACAAAAATGGGGACTATGTAGTGAGTCTCTTCTTGATTTCCTGCTGCTTCTGCTGTGTCACATTTGTAGTAACATATTTTGAGGCCAATTTTTGTTAGTTTGCATTCAGTAAAGCATTTTGTCTGTTGGTAACAACTCTTCCGAACTGTGTGCATATAAACAACAGAGAAATCATTGGGTGGTTGTTCTTGGAACACTTTCACCACTGGTAGAGAACAGAACTTTGTTGTTTTAATATTACTGGAATTCAGTACTTTCCTGACATTTATTCTGGCATAGGGGCAATTGCTACCATGAACACAACCCTCTAAGCATTTGTTGTTTTTAGCTGTGATGCTTTTGTCCCCTTTAAGGGCCCAAAGAACCATTTTTTCCTATATTGTACTCAGCTTCTCAGTACATCCTTCATCGCTATTTATTAGTAAATGATAGCAAATGTTGGATGTTTCTTGTTCTCAAAACATTATTGTTCTTTGCCACCAAATTAATCTGTCATTACTCATAACTCTGTTTTTACTCAGATATTTATTCTCTTTACAAGATAGTTTTTGCTTTACAGTAAAGATTAAGTTTGTTCCTAATGGAGTGTTTCTTTTGAACTCCTATTTATAGTTGTGGGAAGTATATTATAGTTTTTAGCTAAGCTGATTCTGAGACATTTACAGCTTTATTTTTAAATCTTTTTCTCTTACAGAAATCAGCTCTGTAGCAATCTGATCCCTAGCAGTAATCCTGCTTTGGTGTATTCTTAATAAATCTGAGGTTTTAGTTGTACATCTTCACAAGAGTGACCTGTTTTGGTGAATAAAAGCTTTTAAAAATGCATACTATATAGGCCTGAACTATTATGCTTGTGCAATTGCATGTACTAATTATAAGTAAACTTGGGAGTTCATTTTAGCTAATGCCAAATTCTGTTTAAATGGAAATACAATGTTTATTATTTATAAAGCTCCTTAGACACTATACCATAATTAAGTTAGGAAGAACAAACTCTGCCTGCAGGTTTGTATTTAAAAATGTCTTTTAAATTTAACAGAATAAGATGAATTGATTCACAAAATGTTATTAATAGATCATCTATATTAGTTTCCTTGAATAATGCATCTGAAAAGAATGTTGGTGCTTTTGGTTTCTGAGTATGACGACTTTGTGGGTTAAAAAGCAATTTTATTTTGTTTTTTCACACCCATTTTTCAAATATTAATTTCATTCGTGCGAGTGGAAAATTGCAACTCCCTTTTAAGCATGCCAGTGCAAGCAGCAGCATAACATCTGGCTGGAATTTCTTTCTCTTGTTGCCAGTATTGATGCAATGTAATAAAATATCCTGCAGATCAGCATTAATGTTTTGTTTAGAATTTTGTTACTGTTCAGATATTATTGCTTTCTCTCTTTTTTAAAAATGGCACAGTTCCACTGGAAATGTTTACCATCTTTATTTGCTAGATGTCAATCTAAGCACTAAGCCACTGTAACATTACATTGCTATTAGGATTCAGAGTTGGATCCCCAGTGGGCTGTAGTTGTTGCAGTATTCCAGCAGGTAGGAATGGCCAAGGAACTGTAGAATAGTGAGAAGTGTTAGATTGTCACCCTTCAGCTTTCAAGTGACATCTTCTTAACACTGTAAAAGCTGCCAGAGTCCTACTTGGTTATATAACCCAGTGGGTTCCTGCTTGTGGCACTTCCTCCTTGATGGCAGTAGCCTTACTGTATGACCTTATTCATTGTAGATACCACTACAGTCCCACAGAAGGGACCCAACAGTATGCAGGAGCTTCCATGGTCAGCCTACCCCCCCCCCCGAGCCCTGGATTGTTCAGCCGCTAGTATGAACTCTCTTAATAGACTTTTGGTTCACTTCTAAATCCATTGAACTCAGTGGGTTTAGAAAAGTGTAGATCTGTTTAGGGTTGCTTTGTGAGAGGCAGTGCTACTGAGACAAGTGGGGATTTCTGAATATGGGTGTAATGAGAAACCACAGTAAGTGTTGTCCACAGTTAACAAGCTTAATTTTCACTCTAAACTCTTCAGGCGTGGATTCTTACATTATAAAGGCTTGTAGTTCCATGGCTGCTCTTACAGCTGTGCTGCCTCTGTTGTAGCTGTATGGATTTCATTGCTGCTTTATTAGTCCTGTTGAAAGAGGCATGCCACGTTTGTTTTTCATGGAAGCCCAAAGTGTGAATGAGACACACACATTCACAGGCATGTGTATCATATGAGTACACTTGTATGAGAGCTGGGGTTGTCTGCAGATCCTTTTCAGTTAATGCTTGGTGACAAACTCAGGTTTGTTGCTGTAGAATTTTCACATGTTCAGAGAAGGCTGGGGGACAGAAAGAACTGGAAACATTGTGCTGGATCCAGATGAACTTGGCAAGTGCTACCAGTTCCCTCTTCCCACTGCAGATCCCCCCCCCCCATGTTGTTCCTCAGGTTTCCCTCCTCAGGAGCAGCAGTTTGTGAAGATCCGTGGGTTGCATTAAGAGGTTGGAGGCAGGGAAGTTCATTGATGGAACATTTAGCCTTGATGCAATCCATAGTGTGTTTATAGTCTATAGCTGCGCCCATGCAGTTTCACTTAATACTTTTAACTGAATGCGTGGCGGTTGGAGACATGGTATGAGTCCACTCCTTTCTTGTGTTCGGGGTACACAGATATTTTGCACAGATCGGATAGAATGCAGCAACTGTCAAATACAAAAAAAAATCTATTAATGAATTCATATTTCTGAAAGAGTTCTTTCTAGATAATTATATCTGCTTTAAAAAACCTTTTTATAAAATGTCACTTCTGAAAAACATAAATCTTCAAGCACTTTTGTTGCAAGTTCAGGATTGTGGCAGAATTTCATGATACTTTCTTTTAGTTAACTTTTAGTAAACATTTCTTTATGATGGCCAGAGCCATAGATTAAAAAAAAGGCAGAATTAATCACAGCAGCTACCATAAGGTTGTTTTTCCTCTTTAAAGTTTTGTTTTAAACTGGAATGCTTTTTTGATGTCCTTAGAAAGACAGGTTAATTGTTTGCTAAGGTTTACCTGTTGGCACTGTTTATAATGAGGTTGATCATGAATGGAAAAAATGAGTATATGGGCTGCTTAATTACAAATACATTGTAGATTAACAAAAAGATGATCCTCAGCTACAAAGCTGAATGCAGAAATAAAGTTCACTGTTCTATAAAGTGGAGAAGGTCTCTGCTGATCTAGTGATATCTGTACTGTGATCACCTTCTAGTCTGTGCTTCCATGCTATGAAATGAAGAAATCTCTGCGTGTGTTCTTTTGCACATATGGCATTGCATCTTTCCTTTGAAACAATTGCAGATATCGCTTCATCTTGCAAGAAAGTTGCATTCTTCTCTGAACACAAATTTGTAAATTAGGTTGCTGGATTTATTCTGTGTAGTAAAAATGAAAAAAGGCAACAAAATGTGGTAAAATAAGAATGTGATAGAAATAATGGGTTGAATCCCATCGTCTGATACTCCTTACTATGTGAAAGGTTCATCCCTGTATGACCCTTGTTTTTACACAGCAATACTTAATTGTTGAATTCTGTCCTTTTACTTTAGAAAAGATATGGTAAAATAGCTGAAAGAAATAATTAAGAACACTGAAATAATTAAAATATTAGGAGCCAAAACTGTTTAAGGCAAGATGGAAAAATAACATAAAATAGTTCAATAAGTGAATAAGCGTGTACATTGTTAACTCCAATTGACCTCGTTTTTCATTTTTGAAGAATAAAGTAATAACATAAGCTGATAAAAACTAGCATGTAGCTATGCAGAACCTTCACAGTTAATGAGCAGAAAATATCTATTGCTTTTACATTTCGAAGCAGAGGTTCACTTTTGTTCAGGATACTCAAACAATTGTTTCAACATAGCAACGACCTGTTCCATATTGCAACTTACATTTACAATGGAAGTATGCTAATAAGCATTATCTTAGGAAGTTTGTAGTAAAAAAGTCTCTTCATGGGCCATCGAGGGCAAGAATCAAATCAATTATCGTGTATTAAGTGATTTTTAAAAAAATAATTTTTATTGGTTTTATACTCTAGTTCCTACTTGCTGAGGATAAAGGGAACTTACTATTTCTAACTTAAGACAAGATTTGACGAGTTACAAATTCATAAATCACTCCGGCATTAACATGGTATATAAAAAAAAGTATGGAAACAGTGAGATCAAACTTCTGTCTGGTAAAGATTAGTTACGCTAAAGTCAAAAGTTTGTAATCCAAAGTATTATGCTAAAGTCAAACATTTGTAATCCAGAGTAAATCATTTATTTCTTGGGTTTCTTCTTCACTCTGGATGCTTTGGGTGCTGCTCTCCTTTCTCAGACTTTGAAGTTGAACTGCTGGAGTCACTCAAGGCATTATCCGTTTCTTCCTCGCTGGGTTCCTCTCCTTCCTCAAATTTAAATCATTGTCTTCATCTGGGCCCACTTGTCATTTCAAAAAGTTTTTGGCCTTTTGGACAGAGTCAGTTTTGATTTTCTTATGGTTATATTTGAACATGAGTCCTTCTGGGAAGCTCCATCTGTAGGTTATTGATTTATTTTGCAAGAAAAGAATTAAGTCTTTATATTGACGTCTTCATTTCTGGATCTCAAATGGAATGTCTTTTAAAATTTTAATTTATTCCTCGTTAACTTTTAATGTTTTTCCCAATGTAGCTTTAAAAACATTGTCTCTCATTGTTCTCTTAGAGAATTTAATGTAGATTTCGCTCTGTAGTTTGTTTTTTCTTATAAAGTCAGGATATGTGCAATATGCCAAGTCCATATTGTTCTGGAGATCCTCTTGTTTTAAATCCGAAATTGCCGCAATCACTCCACTTAATTTTGTTTTTAAATCTTCTCTCTGCTGTTCAGGAACTCCTTGAAAACATTAAACATGCATAGATTTTTCCAGTTGAAGTAGAAGTAGTTGATTTTTGTCGGTGTTTCTTTCTTTTTTAACTTCTTCCAGTTCTTGTTTAATGTCTGTAGTCCTTGTTTCAACTTTCTCGTTCCTTTTGTCTGTCTTGTTGGCTCTTTTTTCCATGTGGGCAAGTTGCTTTTGGACAGAATCCAGCTTGGTATTGATAGTTGACATCTGCTCCAGCAGAAGGTGCAATGCTGCAGTGAGCATATTGGGAAAGTCTGCAGCCGCTTCCTGTGTCTGGGTGGGAGTCGTTGGTACAGTATTTCCTGGGGGAAGTTTCTTCTCCACCGCCATTCTCCTCCCTCTCCCAGACATGTTTACAAAGAAGAAAAGTTTTATTTTTAAAGTAAAGTTTCTCTGAATTCGGTGCTTCTTGGCTTAAAATGCAGCTTTCAAGCTCAGCAGAAGTCTCGTACAGTTAGTTTGTTCTTTTTCTCTTTTTTATAGCCTCCGACCCTTCCCCACCCACCGCTCCTTCCCTCAATGATCTGGCAGACTGAGATTTCTTCGCTTATACAGAGGTCTGATTAACTCACTGTTTAGGTGTGTTCGGTAGTTGCAAGAGGCTTATTTTCGCTTATTCCTACAGAGCCCCCGGGGGGTTTGGAACCAGCCACGACCCCTCCTGACTGTGGCAGCTTGGCGCGTCCCCATCAGAGGTTAGATGAGACGTGTCCAAGAGCAAGCCGCCATAAACCAGAAGTCGCCTTGTATTAAGTGATTGATTGATTAGATTTTTATTCCGCCCTCCTGGCCAAGCCAGCTCAGGGCGGCTTACATAAAACACCTAAAAATTTTACAATGCACATAAAATAGATTAGGAACAACATGTAACAATTAAACAATGCTAAAACCATAAATATAATAAAGTGCTAGTATCAATATTTTCATAATTTAACAGTGGTAGTTGTTACGCAGTTCGCAGTCAGCTCTCTAGTCTTCTTAGGTTGTCTTAGGTGGCTGGCTCAGGCTCCAAAGTGAACTTTGGAGGTGCATTATTACACTGTTGTTTTCAAACAATTACTAGAGTTGATTGCTTGCCAGCTGTACATTTTCAAATAATTATCGTGGATTGCTTTATCTTGTATGTCAGTGAATTTCTTAACACTGGAAGAAAACCTGGCAATTTTGTGAAGGAAAATGTGTGAACATTCCACTTAGAATAAAATGTGAACAAGGAATACCTTGATAATTTCAAGCTATGTTTTTCAGATATCTCTCTATACTGATAGTAAGCTTAAAATGTGTGCATTTAAAGAAATGTTAGGTGTTTAATTTTTTAGACTGCCTGTTCTCCTGACACAAACTTAATTTAATGTTGGTACTAAATGAATTATGTGAGAATTATTGTTTCAAAACAATGGATTCCATTTTCCTTTCTCATAATTCATATGGTAAAAATAAAGGCTTATTTATAACATTCATAGATTTGTTTCTGTGGTGTTACATTTAAAATTGCATTTATACTTTTATGTTACCAATTTTCCATTTTTTCTGCATTTAATTTGTACATAAAATACACAGCACTGTCTGTTTAGTCAAAATTGCCTTGGAATAGTCCAGCATGTTTGTGAAACCAATTCAGTTTGTTTAGGAAATCCGATCAAGCAATTTTAATTGTTGAGTTGCTCCAGTGTTTTTAATTAAAGGTGTATTATTCTTGGCCAGTGAAAAAAAATTCACAGTCTCTTAATGGAGCTACAGTGTCCATTAAGTATTCTCAGATATGAAAGCACAACAGCTACTTGAAGAAACTCAAACTTGGACAAAAGCAGCTTTCAGCCAGCTGCTTTTGTCCATTGCAACACTCACTTCCTCTGCTGCCAGCACTTTCAAGGTTCCTTGAAAAAAAATATTAGTATTACACTTGCAAAAGTGCTAATGGCGGAGGAAGCAAGCCCTGCAGTAGAAGAAATCCTCTGCTTTGCCATAGCCAGAGAGAGACACAAGGAGAGCTGTCCTAGGATCCAAGCCATACTTTGCTCCAGTCTACACAACTGCATTAATTTCACTGTGCATTTGAACAGAGATTCCTCTGTCTATTAATTTCAGTGGTAGAAGATAATCCATATCAGTGTTCCTGTATCCTGAAGGGCATGTCTATACTCAAAACTTAAATTGATTTAATAATCTCCCCAGGGTTTCTTTTAGGGAGGGAGACAATTTGGGGACACATTAAATATTCCTTTCCTAAAACACAGGTACTTACAGTGATTATTTTAATAGGAATTCTGCTTATTCAAGCAACTGGAAAATGAAAATAACAGGACTGTAGATGCTATAATCTGCATTCATAATTGTCCAGTTAAACCCAACCAGTTTACTTCATCCCTTTCCATTTAATTAACTTCATAGTATTTCATGTATATGAATGTGTATTTCAAGTGTACATGTTCACTTATTCAAATATGATCTTGATGCTGTTTCATATCTTAGCCATTTGCCAGTTCCCCATGAAAAGATACTTGCCTTGTCTAAGTTTTTGAGATAATACCAGGAACCCATAATACCAGGAACTTCATCCCTTTCCATTTAATTAACTTCATAGTATTTCATGTATATGAATGTGTATTTCAAGTGTACATGTTCACTTATTCAAATATGATCTTGATGCTGTTTCATATCTTAGCCATTTGCCAGTTCCCCATGAAAAGATACTTGCCTTGTCTAAGTTTTTGAGATAATACCAGGAACCCATGTGGGCTGGTGTACATGGAAAATTTTGACAAAAATAGAGTTCTCCAGATCCAGACATTTCTCAGACATGACAATAATACTTTCCCTTCTGAATTTCCTGCTCTTTCAACACTTCTTCCTTCAACCTATGATGTATTAAGTTCAAACATGTTCTGGCTTTTCTTTTGATTAAAAGCCAGGTATGGCCTTATCCAGTGTTAGTACCTGCCCAACCACTATGACATCTTTGGAGGCTCTCCTTCAGTTTGTTCCTCCATCTCTGATTAGGCAGGTACCAACCTGGGAGAGGGCTTTCTTGGTCATGCCAACAAAGCTCTGGAACTCTTTCCACAGGGGGATTTGTCAGTCCCCTTCTGTTGCCATCTTCTGCCAGCGAGTGAAGACTTTTGTTGCGTTTGGCATTCCCTCAGTGATCTCTCCTTCAAAGTCAATTTTTTATTGTTGTTTTTTATGTATTTTAATTGTTTTAATTATTTTAATGATGTGTGTGTGTTTGGGGAGGTGACTTCAATGGATTTATTTATTTATTAGATTTATACTCCGCCCTCCCTACCATAGCAGGTTCAGGGTGGTTTTAATATGTGGTTTTATTATGTGTCTTTTAATATGTGTGTTTTGAATTGTTAGTGGCCTTGGTGGCCCTTGGAGCAGCACATAGGAACTCCCTTTTTCATTAAAGAGTTCTACTAATGGTTTCATTGTTATCTGACAAAGGGAGCATTGACTCTTGAAAGCTTATACCCTGAAAATCTTGTTAGTCTCTGAGGTGCTACCAGACTCATATCCAGCTGTTCTACTAATGGTTTGTGATGTGTCAGGATGAAAAATGTAATTTTATACAAATATTGACAACAGGTAACTCTCCTTGTCCAGTTGCCAATAGCCCTATTCTGCATTTTTGAAGGTTCTGGAAGGTTCTGGAAGCCTAAACAGTAGGTTTCCCCTCTCCATTCTTCATTGTATGGAACATACAGATAGAATTAGTTTTTATTGGTTAGTTTTTATTGGATCAGAATGTGTCAGAAGTGCTGTGGGCTGGAATCATTTTACTGGAATCTTAAAATGCCCTTTTCTTGCTCCTTTCCCCTACTGGCAAGCCATTCCTTGCGTCAGGAGATGGTATGGTGGTTCCAAAAGGACTGTGATGCTGGGGAGAAATTAAGTATGTACATATGTGTCATCAAGTCACAACTGACTTATGGCGATCTCCAACAAGGGGCTTTCAAGGCAAGTGAGAAGCAGAGGTGGTTTGCCGTTGACTTCCTATGCAGAATCTTCCTTGGTGCTCTCCCATCAAAGTACTGATCCTGCTTGCCTTCCAAGATGTGATGAATGGGCTTCACCATGCCACCTTCCCTCCAGGCAGAAAGTAGTAATTCGGTATTCTTAGGTATTTTTAATTCAGTTATATTATGTGCAGTTGGAGCACTTCCAGTGGCTTCAGCTTTCTCAGCTTCAGGGTGAATACCCTTCTATGTCTATTCAGTGGTTTAATAAAATAACACCTTATTATTATTATTTTTAAAGAAAGTTGCCTTTTCAAAGTTTTGGAATACCTCTTCCAAGGTTGACAGATGTTTTCTGTCATCCCAAACTGGCCCAAGCTGGGTGGCATCCTACACCTGGGAAAGGGCAGTGAACCTTGAAAGCCCCATGGGAAGGATGCTCGGGGGAGTTAGGCGTAGATACAAACAGGAAGCTTTCACTGTCCAAGGAAAGGGTCTTTTGTCCATGGAATGGGCTTATTCCCACATAAATAATTTCAGTAAAGTCTTTTTAGGTAAAGCATCCTGCCCCTGTGGTTTCCATCTGCATCTCTATGAAAGGTCATGGTTATGTAGGGTTGCCAGCCCTCAGGTCCAGGTGGGGGTTCCATTGCTTCTGGGGGCTTCAATCCACTCCCAGTCAGCTGGCTGGCAGGAGCCCTTTAAATCTAGCAGGAGGGAGGAGGGGGCCGTCATGGGCCACATGCTTGGCTCGGAGTGGGTTGGGGACTGTGGCACGTGGGGCTGATTTCCTCTATCTCCACATGCAGTGTCCTTCACCCCATGCAGCCCGCAACTATCTCTCCCTCCCTTCTGCTAGATTTAAAGAACCCTCCAGCTGGTTGGCGGGCCATGTGGTCCCTGCCGATCATCTGAAGCCCTTTAAATCGGGCAGGAGGAGAGGGAGAGGTATGGCTGGGCGAATGGTCACTCTTGGGGGTGGGACATCCCCACCCACTCTGGAGCATCCTCCAAATTCCCCTGCTGGAGTGACGAGGGGACCTAGTAACCCTATGGTTATGACATTCTCTTGTCCCCTCAGGGCATCACAGTATTTTGAATGAGGCCCATTATGTTTTCCTTCATTTTTTTTCATATGTGTCACTTGGACCATCTGGCTACGTATAATAAGCTTATCTTAAATAAAATGATAAATAATCCTTTACTCCCTTTTAAGCACCCTGCCTTGCTCATGTTAATAGTATCTAATAGGATGACTTAAGAGGATTTTTAAAAATCCACCCAGAGACAGGAGAATGAAATATAGAGGATCAACACCTGAAAAACATCCCCACAATGGTCCCGCTAGAGAAAGAAGTCATTTAAAAGGGACTGTAATGTCACTTATTCAAACAAACAAAAAATAACCACTGCAGTACTTATTAGATTTCTTAAAGCTCCTGATGGAAGCAACAGGAAATCCTCATTGAGCAGTGCTCCCTGGCTTAACTCAGGCCAAACTTAGCCTTTCCCTCCTGTTTCCAGGAAGTTCTCAACACTATGGCAACTAGTCCAGTTGACTGTCCTGCAGCCGTTACTGTCTAAGAAAATCATAAGTAAGAATGCCGATACAGCTTGCTTTTGTTTTGTGAGATAATCACTCACCTTTTAGCTTCAGTATTTGTCATCCGTAACAGGGCAGTATAATTGACTACCTTTCACTGAGTATGTATGTAGCATTTTTAGAATTTGATACTTGAATTCCTGATGTATAGTATAGATACTTTGATGCAGATTTTTACAGGTAGGTACCTCAGTGGTTGGGTCATGTGCAATACTCCCTCTAAGCTGTGGAGTCTTGTGAGCAAAAAATCTACTTTGTGAGCTACTGGCATTGAAATTGTGAGCGAGCGATTGGGCTCCTGCATAAATCAGTTCACTCTGGAGCCATCCTTCCTGAGCCAAGACAAAAATGTGTGAGCCGGAGGCTAAAAAACTGTGAGCTAGCTCACACTAACTCAGCTTAGAGGGAACATTGGTCATGTGTTACAGCAGCTAATAGTGGCTGCTAATAGTGGCCTTGGGATGGGGGGGGGCATTCTCAACTAGCTCCAACTAATGATCCTGGAGTTCTGGCCAAAAAAACATAGACCTCTTAGGTCTGAAGTCTTCCCACCCTTGTTCCAGGTGAAGTGGACTCAATTTGGCTATGGCCCTGGATTTACACAGACTAAGAATGCATATTTGCAGCTTTAATTAGCAATTCTTAGTAATAGAAGCCTAATTGATATATTAAGTCTGATTATTTATTTATTTATTTATTTCATCACATTTCTATACTGCTCCTTCCCGGGGGCTCGGAGCGGTTTACACATATATTTAATCATCTAACTAGGGCCACATATATTTCAGGGGAGATGGATGCCTTAGTTTAGACTAATTAGACTGATTAGACTAATTAGACTGATTAGACTAAGTTGTCTCAGATTTCAATTCTTGGCTGGTTCTATTAATTTTTGGTTCACCTGGTATCCCTTTAGCTGCTCAGAAACAGAAAGAACTGAAAGACTTTTCCTCTATCAACTTAGGAAGATTGTCTCAGGGCAGGTTGCTTTCTTTTGGGAAATGGAATTGTGTGACTGAGTGAAATGATGACTTCACTCCCATGTGGTCTAGGTCCAGAAAGGCTCTTGGTGTCACTGTGACTTCCAAAATCAGTAAAACTAATATCTGCTTTGATTCATCACTGAGGTATGAGGTAAAAGGGAGGAACATGACAGGCCCTTAATCTTACGTCTTGGCTAAGTCTAAAAAACCCCTGTTTTCCCAATGGAAGACAAGCAGTGCACAGTTACTTCAATAGGCTTAGACTGCACTAAAACAGGAGTAACAATGTAGTAGGGTCATGGATAAAACTGACTGTAGTGGGCACATGGGTATTCACCCTCTGAAGAGTACAAACATAAGAGAAGTCATGCTTTATTGCTTTATCAGAACAATTGTCCTGCTATTGCAAGATTCTATTTCCCTTGGGAGGGCAAGGAACACATGCATTGTTACCACTGGGAAAACATATATTGAATACCAACAGTAGTGTTTAAACTCTGACCTCTCTGTCTGCTTATAAAGAACACCTTTTAAAAATAAACTGTAACGTCATTACCCCCTTTAGGTACCCTGCTGTGCTTTGAGTCACAGTAACTAAAGAGAAACTTATTTTCCAGAAAATTAAGGGTAGTTGTCATCTTGAAAAAGCAAGTTGGAACCCAGGCAAATTATGAGTGTGCAAGTTTGGTCGGTGGGATTTTTAAAAAACCAGCAATGGTCATGTTCAGAATAAAAAAGATAGTACTGTTTTAAATGGAAGCTGCCATGTTATAAATTAAAAATTATGTTTTTTAACTCTAGAGGGGTTATATGGATTTAGTGCATGCAAATTTGTGCCAGAACAAAAACATATTAGTCTTTAAGCTGCCACTGCAGTTTTACTTTGAACTTGTAAGTGGGGGCAACTCAGTGCTGCATGAGGAGAGGTACCCCCACTGGTTTCACTCTTCCTGGCAATGGTGGGCATCTACTTATCTGTCAAGTGTTAAGACACTTAGAAGGTTGAAAGGCATTATTGGAGGAGACCATGCAAAGCTGAAGATCTTTTTCAAAATTAATAGTATATTCTTTACAACTGCAGATCTAAAGGAAGTATCGCACCAAAGGGAACATAAATCAAGTCAAAGGTACATATCCAATGTAATGAAAAACATGTGACTGAAAATCCAGTAACTTGCATCCTATCAGATTGCCTCTAGTGCCTAGGCTTGCCAGACCCCCCCCAGTTTGGTGGGTGTTGCCCAATTTGGACGCTCCTTCCTTCCTGCCTGCCAGCTGGTGGGCATGGGGAAGCCCTGCCCCCAAGAACGACCACCCAGCCTCCTCCCTACCTCTTCCCAACAAGCTGCTGGAGAGAGGTGAGGGGCCGTGTGACTGCACTCTAATTTGGGGCTTGGAATGCAAGTGTGTGTGGCTTCCCCCCCCACCTCTCCCCAACACCATTTAAAAGACGGCTTTAAATGCTGTTGGGAAGTGGCAGGGGCAGTGCATCTGCACTCAAAACCCTGCATTTCGGGGCTTGGAATGCAGGCTCGTGCGGCCTACCCCCAACCTCTCCCCAGCAGCATTTAAAGGTCAGCTTTAAAAGCTAGTGCCTAGGCTTGCCAGAGACCCTCCCAATGTGATGACATCACTTCTGTGTGATGTCATCATGTTAGGGACTCCCCACCCCCTCCAGTAATGCCCCCCAAAGTCCCCCACTGGGGACTTTGAGGGGACCTGGCAACCCTACTAGTGCCAGATAGAGAAAGGGTGTTTTCACCCTGGTCCTCTTTTCATTACAGTCCCCTCTCCTTTTCAAGGTCAAAGGAATTGCTGGGGGGAAAGAGGGAACAATTTGGCTTCCACTGACAGAAATCTGGTAGTACTAACTAGTATATTATCACTCTCAACGTTTAGCAGATTGGTGTAGTGGTTAAGAGCCCAGACTCTAATCTGGGAGAACAGGGTTTGATTCCCCACTCCTCCACATTCAGCTGCTGGTGTGACCTTGGGTCAGTTATAATTTCTTTTAGCGCTCTTCTCTCAAGGGCAGTTCTTGAGAGAGCTCTCTCAGCCCCACCTACCACACAGGGTGTCTGTTGTGGGGAGGGGAAGGGAAAGGGATTTTAAGTTGCTCTAAGACTCTAAGGAGCTGCGGTGGCTCACATGGTTAAGACGCTGAACTGCAGGCTGTGGAAGGTTGGTCGTTCAGCAGTTCAAGACCCGAGTGTGCCACATGACGGAGGGAGCTCCCGTCTCTAGTTCCACCTCCTGCCAACCTAGCAGTTCAAAAGCAAGAAATTGCAAGGAGATAAATAGGTACCACTTCGGTGGGAAGGTCACAGCGTTCCGTGCGCCTTGGTGTTTAGTCATGCTAGCCACATGACCACGGAAAAGTCTTCGGACAGCACTGGCTCTTTGGCTTTGAAACGGAGATGAGCACCGCAACCCTAGAGTTGGATTCGACTGGCTTTTGAGCAAGGGAACCTTTACCTTTACGTTAAGACTCCTTTGGGTAGTGAAGGGCAGGGGATAAATCCAGTCTCCTCCTCCTCCTCCTTGCATTATGCAAAATGTGGTATTGAGGAAAGTACTGTTGAATAAGAATTTCTGGAAAGGAGAGTAAGGGACTGGAGAGGGGCAGAGGGAATGGGTAAGTAAACTAATGTAAAAAGTAGCTTGCAATAGAAGGAAGTGCTGTGTTTGTTTCAAAAGAATTACTTCATAATCTTAGATGAAGCACTCTCTGGTTTCTTAAAAGTCTGCTTTCTTTCCAGCAGCATCTTTTTGTTCTTGTCTCAGACCAGCACTATTAAAGCAGGAGCATCCAGAGCTCCCCAGAATGTTCAGCATCTGTTTGTGCATGCCCATAACAGCTGTGCAAGAGGCACATCTGGACAGCAAATAAAACTGGAAATACGTCTATATAGTCACGTGTATGTGATATCTTACTACTTTTCCTTTTATAAAGGCTCATAAATCTATCTGGCAGATGGTACAAAGAAATCTGTTTAATTGACATAGGTCACTCAGTAATGGAAAAACATGCATTTTTACATTTAATGAAAAATTTCCATAGACCAAGATCTATATCATTAAAAATGAATCTGAAAATGAGATTCCATCTAAAATATCATGTGATCAGTCTTGTAGTTAAATACAAAATTATATAAAATATAAAATAAAAATTATATAAAATAAAATGTGTGCTTTGGAGCATAAATGAATTGTTTAGAAAAATCTTATCTGGGCTGAGATCTTTTTTTCCACATTATAATTTTCAGAAGCTAGAAAGCAATTATTTGGTAATTCAAATATGGTAAAGAGGAAATTAGTTGAGAATTTTGATGAATTTCTGCCTAATAAATATATGAACAAATATATGGGGGGGTGGCTATGACTCAGTGGCAGAGTCTCTGCTTGGCATGCAGACGGTCTCAGTATCTCCAGATAAAAGATTTGGCACTAGGTGATGTGAAAGACCTTTGCCTGAGACCCTGGAGAGGCATTGAATAGACAATACTGACTTTAGTGGAACAAGGGTTTGATTCAGTATGAGGCAGTTTCGTGTGGATAGATAGTCCAGTCCTCAATAGAGGTAGAAAATGCTTATTGCTTTTGTTGGCCATGTTAGTTACTGGTTGCAAAACTAAATCTATAAGCAATTTTTCTTCAGTTAACAATCTTCCTTAATCATTATGAGATATTTTTATTCAGCAGTTGAATTTATTAAGAGATCTGTTCAATAGGCAATTCCAGCAGATTTAAACAAAATGTGAGAAAATATTTTCTCACCCCCACCCCATAATACTGAAGGATCAGTTTTGGCATTTGATAAGCATCAGAACAGAAGATCTTGCCTTGATGGGTTTTGTAGGCTGTAAATATGGTTGTGGTTAAGCCTATCCCAAGGCAAATATCTATTTATGTTCTTCGTTGGTTGCCATAGATAAGGAGGCTGTTATATGTCTAAGGTGTTTGTGAGATGTTTCTTGTACCATTCCTACATGATCATTGGCTTTCTAAATCAATGAAATAATTTTAGTTGATTAAACAGTGGGCTTTTTATTTATTGCTTCTGTCAGTGTTATCTTAAATACATTAGAAATTACAAAAGCCTCAATATAGGTTTTCTTTTTATAAAAAAAATCTGAATTTACTAAGCAAAATTCACCTAACTCATCAATAGGCAATATTTTAATAATATCTTTCCCACCATTCCCACCAGAGCCAAATTAGCCTAAATATATAATATGGCATATCTCTGGTCTTTTTCACATTTTGAACCTATTTTCCTTATATGGGAAACTGTAAACCTTTGACCATGTTAATTAAAATTTGGTAGAACTTCCAGGGGCTGGATAAAATTGTATCAGGGACGGAACTGTCCAAGCCTACAGTACAGACTGTCTATAGGAAATCTACAACTTTAAGTAAGTACAGCATCTGAATTGGGTCATATTCTGTAACCGTTTTTTGCCTATGGTAAAGTAACTGAGAATATATTACAGCAATTGTGTGTGTGTGTGTGTGTGTTCTGGGGCTCATGTTGTGCAAGAAGTAGAATGTGACAGACAGAAAATACAACTTGCAGACTCAGGCATGACGGTGTGGTGGGAACATTTTTCTTCAATGGATCGACCATTGATAAAACTGATTATTTACAGATGTTGCAGAATCATGTAGTCACTTAGTTGCCAAACCTGATCAAGTGATTTTTCCAGCAAGATGGTGCTCCACCACATTGGAGAAGGGAGGTCTGAGATTACCTTAATGCAATAGTTCCAGATTGCTGGTGTGGTAGCAGAGGTCCAATCCCATGGGGATGGTATGAAAAGGCAATGAGAGGTCCAGGAGAATCAACAGGGATGCACAACCTTGGCTGCAATGACTGATGACCCTTGTTTGCAGAGTGACAGGAGAGTGGTATTGACCATGGTGTCCTTCTGGAGAGGCTGGCTGGACTGGGAATAGAGAGCACCATGCTTTGGGGGTTCCACTCTTACTTGACTTACCAGTTCCAGAAGGTGATGCTGGGGGACTGCTGCTCAGCTCTGTGGTGTTTATGCTATGAAGTCCACTAGGTTGAAGAATTGAGAATAATATGTGGATCCTATTAAAATCAGTAGAAAAAGCTCACATTGATATTAGTGGCTCTGGATCGCTTCCTTAGTCAGCCATTCAACACTATAATACATTAGTCCTCTGGTGGGAGGAATCCTTTCACTGGAGGAATGTTCCTTGAAAAGCTGAAAAGAATAACTATATTCAGCCCATTGTTCTGGTCTTGTGTGGTACCAGGCAAAATTATTTTTCTGATGTTTAATTTACTAGTATGTGAAAATATACTGCACTTTCATTACTCTTCTCTATGCTTTACTACTTTACTTCCTGAAGAAACTTGAAGTGGAACAGCAGCACAGTATTATACTAATTCTTCTAATTGACATAGTGGTCACTAGGAGAAAGGTTCTAAATGATGGATTCCTGGAAATTAAAAAGAAGGAGGTAACTACCCTGAAGAATTACTTGATTTTGCTAATTGTCTTAATAGGAAAAATGCAAAAGATTTGTTACAGCATAAAACTGCATAAATTACATGAAAATGTTTAGCAAGTACTACTGTTCCTCCCCTCACCCAAAAAAGGGGGTGGGGGGAGAGAGAGAAAGAATGTGTGTAGTTATTGCCCTTCAGTCTGTTTAAATATTTAATATTGTTGTCTGGATGATGGTGTAAAAGCTTTGGCTGAAGAATTTATGATTGATTATCATTGCTAAGCCACTGCACTATGGCTTGCTTCGCCCTCCTTTCCTTCTCTCCTCACTTAGATGCTTAGGTGATCCACAGCAAGTGTGGTGTTTCTGTTTAGGAAAAAAGGCTAGCTAGCTGTGAGTGGGGAGGCAGTATAGACTTTCAGAAGAGAACAGTTCTTCCATTTACTGAGTATGTGTTTTTGTGTAAGTAGCTCTATGGGCTTAACCCCCTCGCCTCGAGTTTGTGAGGGAAAAAAGTATTTTGTCACTGAGGGGAAGCTGGGGAGGCGGCTGTGGTTCTGAGGAGAAATGGAGAACGACGCTGTTTGAAGTGTGTTCTATGTTGGAAACAGTCATACTTGGTGAGGAGACCAGGAGGGAATGTTACCCTCTGAACATCATCAACAGCAGCAACCCGAGCACCACAGAGAGGCAACCAACCAGTAGGAGAAATAGAGATACTTTCTGTAGGCCTGAGAGTGGGAGCAGGAGATTAAAAATAAATCCCCCTCTGGTTCCAGCTTTAATTGAGTTTTTACAAATGTGTTTCCTATGTTGATTTACCACTAAGTGTAAAGGTGATTATGGTCTGTAGGCTTGTTTTAAAATTGTATTCTTCTGTCTTGAGTACTGGTAGGAGCCACTGTTACTTTCTTCTTTTCACCGCACCTGTTCCATTGACCATCCCAGCACCCGTAATTTCTTTCCTCAACTGGAGTTGGTGGGAGAAACTGGTTACATGTGAAAAACTAGACATTCCTCAGTATTTTTCTTTCCTCAGCATTGTTGCTTGAGTGAGGCCCTTATAGGAATTTGGGAACTTAATACATGCAGAGCATGAGCTCAAGCCCTGGACTTTGGCTTCCTTCCTGATGTAATTCACCTAGGTGGGAAGGGATCATTTATAGGTTCGCTTGTGCAAATTTGGACAATGGGGACAGTGGTTTTGATCCAGTGGCTCCCTTCTGCTAAGGAATTCTCCATTGCACGCAGGACTGTTTCCTCCAAAGAAAGGAATTCTTGTCTAATGGAAGATTCCTAACAGTGCAAGAGAGCCATTGGGTTAACCAGTAGCATATTAAGATCTTATATAATATAACCATTATAGTTTGCCTCTGGGAGCTGATGATGAGAAAAGTGTGTTGCACGAGCAACACTCAACCAAACGTAAAATATTAATTATAAGGAGCTGAAACTGTGGAAGGGGACAGTGTACTAGACGCTTACACTACTGCCTGCCTGCCCTTTCCCCTTTTCCAGATATGTTCTTGCTTTACAGTTAGTCAGAGCTGTAGCCTATCTGTTGTGTGTATCTAGGGAACTGTGAAGGCTTTGAAGCAGTGCTGCTTAAAAATTACGATGTGATGCCAGAGTAAAGCAGAGGCTTTCTTTCAGAAGACTGTTGGCATCCTTCCTGGGTGGCTTGCCTGAGCTGAAATTGTGCTGGCTGACAAAGGTGCATCCTTTTATGACTTGCCAGCGCTGAAATCTTGCTGGCTGCGAGGGTGCATTTCTGCATGAATTGCCAGAGCTGAAATCGTGCTGGCAGAGAGGTTGCAGTAGTTCTTCTGGCATAACCTCCTGCTTCCCAGCACCTTGCTGAAACAGCTCTTGCTAGGCAAAGAATCTTGTCGGCAGAACAGAGATGATTTCCTGAATGGCTTTTGCAAGACAGTCACCAGTCCAAGGCTAAGAGGAGGGGGTGCAGCACCTATAGTGGCCAGAGGGAGTAATGATTGCCAGCACTTGCTGCAGAAGGGAAGCAAAGCCTGGTCTTGCCTTATTTGCTAATTCATACAGAAATGTGTACTTTCAAAACTGAATATTGTCTGACATTCGAAGCTGAACTTTGATTTTTTAAAAAAAAATAATGATGTGTTGACCAGAAGTTAGGTCTGCTGGTTAACAAGTGCCTGTTTGCAGCTTTTAATGTACAGAATGTGTGTTTGAATGGATTATTAAAATTGTCAGCATTTCTGTCTGCACAGTCATGTCATGAGAACAGCAAGAGAAACCTTTCAATGTGGAAAAATAGTTTTATTGTAGTTCTTCCATCTTGATGCACGATTGTGGTTCTGTGGTTTTAAAACACGTATCCTCCCTTGCTATTTAGACTTGGTTCTACTCAGTATTATGTTATTCTGCAAATGTATCATGGGAGCCTCTGTGTGCGTAATGGTTTCTAATGGTGTAGTGGTGTGTAATGGTGTAATGGACTGGGAGGCCCAGGTTAGATTCCCCACTCTGCCATGGAAGCTTATTGGGTGACCCTGTCATTCTTTCAGCCTAACCTACCTCTGAGTGTTGTCGAGAGGATCAGATGAGGGAGAGAAGAATGAGCAATGATAATGTAAGCCACTTTGGTCCCCATTGCGGAGAAAGATGGTAAACAAATGAAGTACATAAATAAATAACAAGTATTATTGCACATTCCACAGTCTGATGGAGAAGGCATTTGACTGTATTTTAAAAGCTTTCTCTCCTTGCAGCCCCCATATTCTTACCTTACCTTTCCTTCTCTCCTTCCCACCCACCCACCTACCTACCCACCCACCTACCTTTCTTTTATCTGCCCGCATCTTTAGCTAAATTTATTACTTATTTAACTCATTTATATCCTGCTTCTGTCCACAATGAGGACCCAAAGCAGCTTTTATCATTCTTCTCTCTTCCATTTTATCCTTACAACAACCTTGTTAGGTAAGTGAGACTGAAAATATGTAACTGGCCCAAGATCACCCAGTGAGTGTCCATGGCAGGGGAGTGTTTTGAACCTAGGTTTCCCAGATCCTACTCTGAAACTGTAATGGGATGGCTGCTTTTAAACCATTGCAAGCAACTGGGCCGGGGCACGTTGTGCAAGTCATATGATAGCAAGTCACCCAATGGCTGTTGCCAGGCCTGACCCCAGTGAGTCCTGTCTCAAAAGACCAGAACAGACCTGGAAAGGGCTCTGCCCCTCCCTCTGCTTTTTATTGACTGAAACCAAGGCTTGAAGGCTGACAATACTGTTGTAGTTGCCTAGCAATGGCCACTGAGAGAACACTCATTTTTTAAGAAATCTACAGACACGTCTATTATTTGGGGGAGGGTTAACCCTACAATGGATACTTTTAAAAAAGATTTCAGATTTCTGAAAATGTAGGACTTCTTTCAGGTTTTTAGAAAGATCTGCCTTGTCTGTCCATGACCTCAGTCTCCAGATTTAAGTATACACAGATGGGGCCACATCAAGAATTATATATACTGAGCAACCTGGTTGAAAAGAGCTGAAGGTGGGTGGTGCAGTTATAAAGAAAATGTATGTCTAAGAACAGCAGAGTAAGTACACCTCAGAGGTAAGGTGTAAGTAATATATGGGAGATGAAGAGTTACTAAAAAGCCAAAGACAAAAAAAGAAGATAATGGAAAATAAATAAATACGAGATTAAACCCTGTTTTCATACTGGAAATAAGAATTAATAGACTACTAAAGGATGGAGGAAGCTGGTAACATATAAGAAGAAGAAGTCAAACAGGAGGTTATATATGCTCCATAGTACCAATAGGACTTTGTCGGTTAACTGGGCAGTATATTAATCCCAAAGATAGGTAAAAGAACAAGTTGTATATTAATTGTTATATTGGATGTTTGATTGACGATTCTGTGTTGCAGGAAATGAAAAATGAATTTGTATAGTTTTTGTTGGTAGTCTTGTGGAATGAATATATGTGTATGATACAGGCTTATATGATAAAATCCCAATAAATATATTTGCAACAAAAAAAGAATTATATATACTGAGGAAGAAAAAGTTCTTTCTATCCATTTTTTCCACTCCATACATAATTTTATAAACTTCTACCATGTCCTCCCCTTAGTCTTTAGTGGCGATTGTAGCTCAGAACCTCCCTGCCTTCTGTACTTCAGCTGGCCTTGTAGTGTAAGTTGTGCTGGAGCCTGCCTGGTAGAAGGCCTAGGTTAAGTTCCACTTGGGCATCTTACATCTAAGACCCAGAAGAGCCAGTATAAAATAATGGTTAGAATGGCTGTATGAAGACTGGGGAAACTTGGATTCAAATCCTTAGTCAGCTGTGAATCTTAATGAGTAACTTTGGGCTAATCATTCTTTCTCAGCCTAAACTTCTTCAAACGGGTATTTGTGAAGGTAAAATGAAGATAGGAAGAAGAAGAAGAGATTGGATTTATACCCCACCCTTCACTCAGCGTCTCAGAGCAGCTTACAACCTCCTTTCCCTTCCCCTCCCCACAACAGACACACCAGAAACCGTTAGGGAACAGTTCCTGAACTGGAATATATCGGCTGTCTGAAATTCCCCCCTGTGAGGTAGGTGGGGCTGAGAGAGCTCTGAAAGAACTGCTCTCTCAAGGACAGCTCTCAAGGACAGCTCTGACCGAACTATGGCTTTGCCCAAGATCATCCAGCAGCTGCAAATGGAGGCATGGGGAATCAAACCCGGTTCTCCCAGATTAGAGTCCGCACACTTAACCACTACACCAAACTGGAAAAATCATGTGTGCCGTTCTGAGCTCCTTGGAGGAAAGGGCTGGGAGAGCAGTGCAAAAATGTTGCATATTTTGCTGATGTCAATACATTTTAATCTCATGAGTGAAAAATATATTTGCCATATTCATTTTGAATAAAGATTTGCAATTTTTAAAAAACTTAAAATTCTGAAGGGACTACATTACAGATTTGGTTTAATTTGCTATTGCTTGGAAATCTTCATGATTCCGAGTTCATTATTCCATTCTTTGTAGGATTTTGGTTCGAAACCTGATATGTACTGTGACTGTTAGCTAGATAACAATCCTAGGCCATTGAATCCTTATTTAGTCCTCTTTTAAATGTATAAATAGCACATAGTACATCAGAATGGCTTTTTTAAGAAACATCAATATTTTAACAGCATTGAGGGAGATTTCAGAGGGTTGTAGTGTTGAAAATGCAGTTGCACAGAAAACTTTGAAACCTTTAAATAGCTAGGCTGTTGTGAACAATGTGGGAATGCTACAAAATTAGTGCTATTCAGTTGGTTAATTTAAACAAAAATATCTTTCATGCAGCATTAGAACTACGTACCACCAATACCCTGAGTTAAGCGGTTTTAATTGAATCATGGAAATGTGACTGTTCCTTTTTATTTTTGCACATTCATATGCCACATTCTTTTTAAAAAATGTACCAGCATAATTACACATACTTTACATGTCATTGCTTCCATCAATAAACTGTCAAAGCATTTGAATGATTGACATACCATTAAAAAGTCGGAAGGAGTTGATTGTCCCATGTGCATTTTATTGTTCTTTGGTTGCTAATAACCGGAAGTAAACCACATATACTTTAAATTAGTAACATTTCTTTTGAGAAGCCCTATGGCTGAAGAAAAATAGGGGCTCAGTTCCTGAAGCAGAAGATCAAATTTCTCAAGACAGTTGATAGAATCCACTCTTGAAACAATTTCGGTTTTCTGTACAGGCAATCAAGTAGTCCTAAAACCCTAGAAGCCATAAAATGATTCCAGCTTTTGGGCTTACATCTTGAGGAGTTTATCAAAGGAAAAGAGAAGGATTTGGGGGGGGGGAATATGTAGGAAGAAGAGAGAAGGAGAAGTTGGAAAAGGCAATAGGTCAGTCAGAAATTTTGCCAGTTTGAAAGAAGATCTATAGAATCATAGAATCACAGAGTTGGAAGGGGTCATACAGGCCATCTAGTCCAACCCCCTGCCCAATGCAGGATCAGTCTAGAGCATCCCTGGGAAGTGTTTGTCCAGCCACAGCTTAAAGGCTGCCAGTGAGGGGGAGCTCACCACCTCCCTAGGCAGCTGATTCCACTGCTGAACAATTCTTACTGTAAAAAAGTTTTTCCTAAGATCCAGTCGGTACTTCCCTGCCCTTAATTTAAACCCATTATGGCAAATTCTATCCTCTGCTGCCAACAGGAACAGTTCCCTGCCCTCCTCTTAGTGACAGCCCTTCAAATACTTAAAAGAAAGCAATCATGTCCCCCTCAACCTCCTCTTCTCTAGACTAGATATTCCCAAGTCCCTCAGCCTTTCCTCATAGGGCTTGGTCTACAGGCCCCCAATCATCCTTGTTGCTTTCCTCTGCATCCGCTTCCATTCTATCCATATCCTTTTCGATCTAGGATGAAAAATAACATATGATTTTTGAGAATACGTTATCTGAAAGATATAAGTAAAATCAGTGTGGTTATTAAACCAAGAGTTACCATTACTTATTGTAAGGCTAAACCTAGTTAGAACTTCAATTGAGCCAGCAACATTTATAATCAAGTCCCTTGAAGATCTGTTTCACAATATAAAAGGACAGTACTGGAAATCAATATTGGGAATAATCTGATGGTTGTTCTTTAGTTCCACTCTGGTTATCTTCAAGCAAAAACAGAGCATTTCAGTGTTGATCATGAATATTTGCACATATATTTTACTAATGTTTTCTCTCTCTGAATTGTTTTCAAATTTCCATAGTGCATTTTTGTTTCAGACTTTCTTCACTTAAAATTTCTTTAATCTTTAATTTAAAAAGCATTTTTTTTACAAAAAAAATAGTAAAAAGAAAAACAATCTTCTAGTTTATCACTGTTTCAGTGCAGGATAAAATATATAAAATTTAAAAGCAGTAAAACAGTTTTTAAAAACAGTTTGTTCAAAAGAAAAACATTTAAAATTTTGTTTGTGACCGTTTTGCACAAGCCCAGGACTTGGCTTGATATAGTGAGTTCCTTCATTTTTAATGAATTTTAAAATTTTACAAACACAGAAAAATATACAATATACTACTACAATTATACATATAACACAGACAACAGTCTTACATAGCATAAACATAAATGTCTATGATCATTTTCATCATCTACCATATCTAATTTATTTATTTATTTTATTAATTTAATTTATATCCCGCCCTCCCCAAACGGGCTCAGGGCGGCTAACAAATGAGGCACATGCCAGAATTGAACAGCTAAAAACATAATAAAACAATCCATCACAACAAAGTGCCGGTGCTCTTGATATTGGTTCTTATCGGTCCAAGATGGGGTTCCGTTGACCAGCCTTTCTGAGTTCCTTCAGTTCTGATTTGGCCCATTCACCATTACTTACAGCAAAATTTTGGAATTATGAATTTAGAAGAACTACATTATTAATACTGCTCCAGTAACAACGTGATACTTGAAAAACCAGGAATGCACTTGAAGAAGTTTGGCAGGGGCGAATTTCACAGGCACCTTTATTTTAAACCCCTTGTCATCTGGGAAAATAGAAAGCAGTGAAATGGCTGCAGTTCCTGTTATTTCTGAAAACATTTGAATAGTAAGGAGGCAAAATGGTAGTTGCTATGCAAGCAGATCTTTCGTGTCCCTTAAGCTGCTTGGGAATCTATCTATACACTGGCAAATAACTATTGTATGAGCGCTTTCTGATTAAAATTTAGTGGAGAATATGAGTGGTAGAAAACAGTTTAAAATTTGTAAGGACTTGTATGAATGAGCCAACGAGTTCTTGCCAGGAGAAGGAAGGGCAGCCTTGTTTAAGATTTGGTCCTTGGCCTGTGAAGACAACTTTGTGTTGCAAGTAGAACAGCAACATGGTTCTATGCAGCTCTTAAGCATTCCATTTCCCATAAAAATCTAGCAATCTGTATCCCTGCAGGCAAGATCCTATATGTATTTAATCAGATTCTAATGAAGACGCCACTTCTCTTTGCAATTCCTTTGTTTAAAGCCTCATTACTTAATGTGCCACAGCATTCATGGATAAATGGTTAATTATCGGTTCTTGTTCTGTGTGTGTGTTTTGAGAATTGGTCTCTCTTAGTTATATTGGTACTTGTTCTGGTTGTGGTTATTACTGGTTAAATTATTTGTAATCAGACCTGAGCATTTTTAATGGAGAATGTGGCACATGTATGATAAAAAGATGTGACATCTCTTAGTTCTTCATCAATTGGACAATAGTACATTCATTGGGATGTGTCGCTAAAACGTTAATGATGGTGGATAACGGTATGCTCTAGATCTCGTGGTCATGTTCTGGAGTGTGCGATTGAATAATTAGGATTGTCTCAGCTTCTTCATACGTAATTCTATGATTAGGCAATTAGTGTTCTGTTGATTATCAGTTGAAGCAAATGATTAGTCATATTTCTTTTGCGTATCTTCTCATTGTCCCTTGGGAGGCTATTGTGAGGATGTTTATGATCAGGCTTCAAGTACAATTTTTCCCCCTTGGCTGTAAGTTAGAGGAGGCAGTGCTGATGTTGATAGACCAGTGGTTTGCAGCAGTATAAAGCAGAGTTATGTGTTCATAAATATGCAGTACAGCTCCTCCCCTAGGGCCCCATCCCATAATTCAGTGTAATGAGTCATGAAAAACAAACAAACAAACCCCTAACTCTCCCCCCTGAAATCATATAAATAACAGGATAGATTGAGTCCTCCATAGCCCCATGTTCCTTGAGAAAATGTACCTTGGGTCCCGTATATGATTTCGCCAAAGGAACTCTGTACATGATACATCAATGTTCAGGGCCAAGGCATGTTGCAGAAACACTTTGGCCCTTCCACTGCTCATGGTTGCTGCCCCTGCACCACCTACATTGATTGCCAGACATTGGCATAGCGCCAATACAATCTATAAGCACAGAGGCTTCATGCCCATAACTGGAGCGCTGCTTTTCAGATGTTCTTGAACATGGGGACTGTTCTTATACTCACAAAGCTTGTATATGTTGCACCCATTTGTGGTGGATGTGTGTAAATGGGGCCAGTCTGCTCTGTTTTAAGCAGGGAACAGGGGCAGCATTCTCCCACTGACTCTCTGTGTGAATTGACCCTGTACACTGATATGTTAGGTACACAAAGCTCTCCTGATAACTATTGTTTGTACGTATTTCTGAGCATTCTCTTATTAGGGTTCCTAGTGCACCTTACAGAAACATAATTGTGTGGGGATAGGGAATGATAATTCAGTTTAGGTCTGTCTGAGTTTGAGTTGGGATTTTCTATATTTCTCAGGGTTTTTATATTTTTAAATACTGTTGAGATCTTTTAGTATAAGTACTGGCAGAAAGATAAAAGCAGACTTGAGATGGTATGGTTATAAATACAATTTAACTCTTACATTTTATATGTATATAACCTTTTCAAAGTACTGTAATACTACTTTCCCTCTCCATATGGTTTTTAACAAGAACTTGGAAACAGTGATGTTCTGGGTGGAATTATTAACTACTTCATTGGAAAAATCCCAGTTCATGTGTGTTTTCCCATGAAATACTGTTTAGAACTAATGCACACAGTACTCTGCTTCTTTCCCCAAGACACTTATCTCAGTGGCTGGCCAGATGTTTCAACAATGTTGTAACAGAGTAGCTGTGTCAAAATGTCCGTGGGCAAGAGCCATGATTTCCCATCTCCATAGCAGCAAGAGTTCCATAAGCCCATTGTGTCAATAATCAAACCCAGAATGTGGGTTGATCAGGGAGGTAGCCATAGTGAGGTCTGGTTACACCAGGTAGAGAATTCTGGAGGGGCAAACACTCAGCCATAACCTCCTCCTCCTTATATTAGTATATTTATATAACTCTTTTAGTGATGAAAGAACCGTTGTACAACAGCCTTGTAAGATAGGCCAGTAGGGATGTGCAATATGGATTCAGAAATATTTGGAATTCCCCAAACAAGGCCACATTCTGAAAATTTCCAAGTCCACATCTTATCATTTTAGATATTTGTAGTAATTTTGGATGTTTGGAATCTCATTGGCTGCTGTAGAAAGGCTGGGTTGCCTGGGAAATGAAAGTGAAACATAATTCCCAGGATTAGAATTCAGGTGGAATGTGGATTGTGACTAGGTATGCCAAATCTCCCACTTTGGCAGGAGAACTACTGGCAGCCCAATGATTCTGCTTGCTGGGGCAGTGGGAGGGGAGGAATGGAGAGGAATCAGAACAAACTAGGAGTGATGTCAGTGTGCCGGGGTGACACTCTTGTCATTCACCTGAAACTCTGTGGCAAATTCTATAGTTTGTGCCAGAAGTGACTTTGCGACACTGGGGAGGCCAGATAGCTGGTTCCCAAACCCCAAACTCTCCCACCTTGGGATGGCAACCCTAATTGTGACCCTTCAGGTTCAGAATTTTAAAATTCAGAATGTCCAAATATTTGGGATTCCATTAAGTGCAATAGGCAAAGATTGCCTATTTCTCCCCCTCATGCTTATGACTTACATCAGTAGAGGAAGGTGATTTTATGTGGTTATTCATCAATTCTGCAACACCCCTTTGTGTGCTACATTCCATTTACAAAGGGTCCCTGATCCTCAGCATAGAAAGGTGGGGAAAGATGGAATTGGCTTTCTGTTATCATGATGTTGATATTTATCGGTTAATTGGAACCATTCTTCTGTCATTTACTCATTTTAGATAGCATCTCATTATTTTAGGCAATTAGTTCCAATACCTTGAAAAAGCTGCTCCATCTCTGAGAAAAAAAGTTATGCATCTAATAAAATATTCTTTGTTTTTCTTTTAAGATTGGCAGTGATTGGCTAACTCTTGTCCCCTTTACAAAACCCCATGCCCACCCATATTCCTTTACCTACATTAACCCCTTTCCTAGCTGCTGTTAGGTTTCTTGAAATCAACACTAAGCTGCTTTCACACTGACCATTAGCTCCATCACTGCTCTCAAAAAGCGGTGTTTTAAAAAATATTAACATGACATCCTCCTCCTGCCATTCCCCTTTCATTATCCTTTGTTGCAGTGTTTCTGAAAGCTGCTTTGATGTGATGTTTCCGGAAACATTACAGCAAAAACAAGGTTGCTCTCGATACGGAAAACAAGGTATGGATTTCTTGGCACCTCCCTGCCCACATCTGGAGACATGTTCCCTATTCATCCGTCTCAGCAGTTGGCTTTTTGCCTGTTTTTAAAAAAATATCTGCTATTTTTTTTTTTAAAGGAGGGGGCCCAGAGACCCTCATGATGGGCTAAACATGCCCCTGGAGCTTCAGACTTATCTGAGAGTGAGGCACCTTGACAGTGGATGCTGAATTGTCAGTCTGCTCTGGTGTTATTAAGAATTGTCTTTACCCAATTTCTCCCTGAAACCCAACAATCCTTTTCTTTTCCTCTTTTTTAGGAATTGTGAGTCTGGTTTTCAATTAAAACTTTCACTTTAGCTGAAAGAGTAGACAAACACTATATCTTGTGTGTTGGAAACAGACCATGAGACTTGATCCAAAGTTTTTCCTCTGCTTGTAGAAAGTACTGTTCCATTTGCAGAAGTACTTCTTCCATGAGAGGGAAATATACTTTTGGATCCAGTCTGTTGCATTTAGTACTCATGTACTGAGGAAATATGTACTGTTGGTTTATGTGCTTTTCAAATACAGTGTTTGCTAAATCATTTGCTGATTGATTGTCATATAACTTAACAGTCATACTTTGTCTTTTCTATCATTGCAGTGATTTACTATCTTCAGACTACCTTGAGAGACATATTGAACATGGAGGAAAGATGGTGGAAGTTAAAGTAAGAACTTGGCCTTTGAGATTGTTTTTCATAACTCTTTCTGAGCAATAATTACTGTCCAGCGCTTGAATAAACTGCAGAAAAACACTTGATTTTGTCAACTTTTTGCTCACCTCTGTAAAAATTTTTAATTTCAGCAAATAAACTGAAATTTGTGAAAAAAATTGTTACAGTTCTAACATTCCCCATCTAAAATGCAGGTTTCCGAGATATTTAATCCCTTTCTGCTAACTTATAACCATCTGAGATGTAAGGTTTGTTCCGCATCCCCCAGCCTGGAACTATACTCTAACCCCTGCTAAGACTCTTGTAGACTGGGAGCCTTTGGGACAGAGGTATGGCCACTAAGATGCTGTTGTGTATCACTGAGGAGCCACATTCAGGGCTGACTGGAGAAGGTTCTTTTGAGAGGAGGTCCAGTTATTTTACCAGCATTCAAGGACTGTCCTAATTTTACTGCAAACAGAGCTGCTTTCAAACAATCTGCTATAGGTATTTAGTAGGGGAGCTGAGGTCAGAGGGGTGTGAACACTCTTTTTAGTTATGTGTTTGGTAGAACTCCAGGGTATGGTGATAGAAATTAGCTCTGGGGCATTAACTGATGTTATCCAGGGAGAGGGAGATGCATCGCAAGCACAGAATGTGCCAGTAAGGGAAAACATAGACAGTTGGAACCCATCCTGGTGTTGTGTTCTGTAGGTGAAGTTGTGGTATGTTGTATGCAATTAAAGGCCATCCTGGATTCTAGATACAAGTGTACACCGCCTACAATGCTGGTTCTTAAATTTCTTGTATATGGTAAACCCTACAGTGCTTTGCCATCATGGCTGCAGAACATGCACAGGGAAGACCGTATACCTAGAAGAAGGAGGAAGTTCAGAAAGGGAGCATCTCTCCTTATATATAATTCAGTATGAACATTCTATATTGAACATTCTAAATTTCACAACCTTAGTGTTAGGCCGGAAGAAATGCCACTCAGAGGACACTGGCTGGGTTGACTGGCTGCTTTGTGCAGTCCCGCCCAACGTTCCAAGATCATTTGCATATGGAAGCTGATTGGACCTTACTCCATTCCACACCTCAAACTCACCCCCCACCCCCTGCAAGGCAGTTGGAATTTTCAGTTAGGGATGAAGCCTGCTGAGGGTGGGGTCTGAGGAGGAGGAGGAAGAGGGGGACCTCAGACAAATACAATGCCATACTGCCCACATGCCCACACTCCAGACAAGCTGTTGCCAGTCTCCAGGTGACAGCTGGAGAGATCTTAAAGCTTTGGTGCTACTTCAAAGTGTTTGCATATGGAAGCTGATTGGACCACACTCCATTCCACACCTCAAACTCACACCCCCCCGCAAGGCAGTTGGAATTTTCAGTTGGGAGAGGAGAATGATGTCAGCTGCTCCCTAGGCAGAGGCTGTGTGTGTGTGGGGGGGTTTGTAAAACTTAAGACAGACAGGCAGATAGGGTTGCCAACTCCAGGTTGGAAACTTCCAGGATATTTTAGGGATGAAGCCTGCTGAGGGTGGGGTCTGAGGAGGAGGAGGAAGAGGGGGACCTCAGACAGATACAA
>NW_015174311.1:314238-324203 GCF_001447785.1 Gekko japonicus | reverse complement strand
AGGTACACTGCCATAGACTCCACCCTCCAAACCAGTCAGTCCCTGGAGAGCACTCAGTATTACAACTGCTCTGCAGAAGGGAGGGCAGAAGTCAGCTGAAGTCAAAGGGGCAGATAATGGTAGGTTGATGGCTAGCTGGGAACCCACTCCAGGGCCGGCGCCTGGAGGTGCAAGCCTCCGGCCGCCGGGTCCGTTTCCACCCCCCACTCCAGGACCACAGACAGGAGGCAGAAGCCTCCGGTCCCCCGCTCCCTTCCCCTCCCCCACCACCCACTCCTGGGCCGGCAACTGGAGGCCGGGTCCCTTCCCCCCCAGTCACTCCAGGGCCAGCAACAGGATGCAGAGGCCTCCGGCCGCCGCTGCCATTCCCCCACCCCCTCCCACCCTCACCCACTACTGTTTACCTTACCACCATCCAGCCTATGTGTTCGTTACAGACCACATCTTTCTAGATCCCGTTGTATCGGTTTCACAACGGGCTTTTCTGCTAGTTTGCTATAATGTAATCTTTGTACTACTGTATCTGAACGGTGTGAAAATGCTTCTGTGATGAATATCAAACTCCAAGCACACAAGCAAGAAACATGTTTTTTCTCTCTTTGATTGTTGGTGTATTTTGTGCACTGTGAAGTGTTACTAGGAGATGAGAGCCAGCGTGGTATAATGGTTAGAGTGACAGACTAGGATCTGGGAGACCCAGGTTGAAATCCGCACTCTGCCACATACACTCACTGAGCGACCTGGGGCCAGTCACACCATCAGCCTGTTCTACCTCACAGGAGATTGTTGTGATGAGAAATTGCCGCAGGGAGAACAATGTGGTAAACTGCTTTGGATCCCCCACTGGGGAGAAAAGTGGGGTATAAATAAAAAATAAAAGATGAGCTACCTAGGGATCAATTGTGTCCTATGTAGATAAAAAGTACACATTACATTATTTTGCTTGAAGATTCTGTTGATGAATCTGGTACGGCCAGACTTCCAATATGTGATGACATACTACTACATAACTGTAAGCTTTACTGCATTGTTTGAATCCTGCTTCTTCCAAGTTAAGTCCATCATAACACAGACAGCAGGATAACAGAAAGGATTATGCCGTGCATTTAAATAACTTGTCCTTTCAGTAACTATTGTTTTTAACCATGAAGAAGAAGTCATGAAATGGACTACATTGCTCGGCACCATTTCTAAACAACCCAGCTGTTTGTGTTCCAGTTTGCATGTCTGTATTCAATTCTGACTGTGTTTGCAAATAAAGATAATCCTTTTCAGTTGCAGAACTGCAACACGGTCTAATGATGTAATTAGGCAGGAACATTTGTGATCACGCAAGGAAGGGACTTAATCTAGATTTTTTAAATCACAGAGGCGGTTTTATGGTACTCTCTAGTTGCACAGTTAGTGGGGTTGGTTGTGCGCCCACCATAATAATGTCGCCAAGGCTACCAGTTGATTTTATCCTGTAACTGGTATATATTTTTATATAATAGATAACGTTGCTATGTATTTTATCCTGAATGAACAAGATTTGCTTATTGGAAAAAAGTATAATGGCAGTGTGTAGCAGCTGCTTCTAGATATTATATAGTTTGCAGTGCAAAGATCTTTTCTTGTGTAGGGTTAGTGTTACCTCCTCACACGCTATGGGGCAAGTGCAGAAGTTTTATCACTTTGTTTGCTTTATGATATGGGAATGGCAGATATGGGAAAGGCGAAATAATGAAACTGAAGCTCAAATTCTTTGGCCACCAAATGAGAAGGGAGCACTCACTGGAGAAGACCCTGATGCTGGGAAAGATTGAAGGTCAAAGAAGACGGGGCCGGCAAAGGATGAGATGGTTAGACAGTGTCATAGATGCAACGAACATGAAGTTGAGCAAACTTCAGAGGATGGCAGAAGACAGGAAGGCCTGGCGTGATCTGGTCCATGGGGTCGCGAAGAGTCGGACTATACTGTGCGACTGAACAACAACAATGGCAGATCATTCGTAGGGAGAACTGGCAAACTGAAAACTGCCAGTCACCCCCCCAGCCTTTCCTCATTTGCCCCCAGCCTCACTCCAAGACTATGTACTTGTTTACCTTAAATTTCATGTCCCAGGGCTACCAACCTCCAGGTAGGGCCTGGAGTTCTAGAATTAAAACTGATTTTCAAACTGCAGAGGTCAGTTCCCCCTGGAGGAAACGGCAGTTTCGGAGGGAGGACTCTGCGTGTCCCTTCTGAGCTCCTCCCTCTCCAAACTCCATGCGGTTCCCTTAAAACTCCAGGAATTTCCCGAGCTGGAGTTGGCAACTTTAACTGTTTATGGTCTTTCCCCCCTCATAACTTCAAATAATACATGTCTGTGTAGTAAGAGCCCAATGCATGCCTTTGACAAACCGGGAACTCTTCCATGGAAGTCTATGTTACAATAAAAATGGGTTTCGTCTTTGGTTACAAGTAGTCTTTAGTTACAAGACATCTGTTTATTTTTGCTGGAATAAACACAGCTACTTGTCCGGAATTGTTATGCAAGACTTGGAAGTATCTCTAGCTGCGAGGGAAAAAAAATGATAGGATGCCACTGGTGGAGCAGAAACAACAGAGGCAACAGAGAATTTCCTCTTGCACACTGGTTCGTTCTCCCCCCGCAGATGCCCTCTGATCTCCATCCAATGGCAGACGAAGGTTTGGGAGCACACATTTGCTGAAGTAATGCATAATTCTTCCCAGCCACTGAAACTAATTTGAATATTTCAGTAAATTGATATATGCAAATCGCCATTGGTTAGCTTTTATTGCAGAACAGACAGGACCAGTTCTGTCTCCTTTTCTATATTTGTATCCTGGTGGTTTGAAGAGAAAGCCAGCAATGGCCAATCAGAGCCTTCAGAAGGAGAAGGGAGGGGGAAGACCAGAAGAAAAAAAGAGCTGTTTAACTCTGTTTTGTGTCAGAGAGGACTGAGAGGTTTCTTAGGCAGGTGGTCTCTAGTCACTGCAGGTGGAAGCGGGCTGTTTATGTGGTGGCCTAGTGTGGCACATACTGTTTGATGGTTCTTACATGTAGTCTTTCAGGTTTATTTGAAAGCTGTAGGGCAGATGGAGACCTGCAGTTTAAAAAGGTTCTAGTGAATAATCTCAAATGTTAGGAAACCAGAGGAAAAAGAGACAGCTTTGAAAGTTCAGAGTAGTCTGGCAGGTACTGATGTTCTCTCCACTCTGACACAATATGTATATTCTAGAAAGAAACTGTATTTTCATATCCTGATCTCTCAATAAGTTACATTTAGAATCCTAGAGTTGGAAGGGATCTCCAGGGTCATCTAGTCCAACCCCCTACACAATGCAGGAAATTCACAAATACCTCCTCCTCCACACCCACAGTGACTGCTATTCCATGCCCAGAAGATGGCAGAAAACCTCCAGGATCTCCAGCCAAACTGGTCTGGAGAAAAATTGCTTCCTGACTCCAAAGTGGTGATCAGCAATTTCCTGGGTGTGTAAGAAAGGGGGCCACAAGAACTAAGCACTAATGGAACCCTTTCTGCCCTTCCTCTCATGATCTGCCTAAGTTCGCAGAATCAGTATTGCTGTCAGATGGCCATCTAGCCTCTGTTTGAAAACCTCCAAAGAAGGAGAGCCCACCACCTCCCAAAGAAGCCTCTTCCACTGAGGAACCACTCTAACTGTCAGGAAGTTCTTTATAATGTGTAGTCGAAAACTCTTCTGATCTAATTTCAACCTGTTGGTTCTAGTCCGACCTTCTGGGGCAACAGAAAACCACTCCATACCATCCTATATATGACAGCCCTTCAAGTACTTGGAGATCATATCACCTCTCAGTCGTCTCCTCTCCAGGCTAAACATACACAGCTCCTTCAATCTTTCCTCATGGGACTTGGCCTTCAGACTCTTTACCATCTTTATTGCCATCTTTGTATAAAGTTAGTCCTGACAATCCACAATTCAGTTTCCCCTTATTGTAAAATAAAACTTTCTCACTGTTCTCCTCCTTGGTATTAAGAAAAGGTTATAACTGGGTTTTACCAAGGCAGGGTAGTGTGTACCACAGGAGCATCATCACAGTTTACCTCAGGGATGGCTAGCTATAAATAGCACCGAACAGTAGCAGGCCAGTTACTTTGACTGATGGTGTGATAAAGTTGGTAAAAGGTGCCCCTGGCCACCACTGCCCCTTATTTATCCAGTAGGAAGCCTGGGTCCAGGAGCACCCCCAAGCTATGAACCTGCTTGTTTAGGAAGAGTGCAACCCCATCTGGAACAGAAGATATCCCCATTCCCAAGTCATACCTTACTGCAGTAGCACCTCAGTCTTGTCAGGATTAAGTTTCAGCTTGTCAGCTTTCATCCTTCCCAAAACTGCCTCCAGGCACCTGTTCATGGTTTCCACAGCCTCCCTGGGATGTGCTGGAAGTTCGAGAGAGAGCTGAGTGGGATTCGCATATTGGTGGCCAAGTATTTGGGTGGCCTCTCCCATTGGTTTCATGTAAATGTTGAAAAGGATGGGAGACAAGATAAAACCTTACAGGACCCCAGAGACCAAAAATCTGAGCAGCGGTCTTCAGCACCACACTCTGAAAAACTACCTTCAAGGTAGGACCAGAACCACTGCAAAATGGTGCCTCATGGTCCCTACCTCAAAAGGCAGCTCAGGAGGATACCACAATCGATGGTATCAAAAGCTGCTGAGATATACAGGAGAATTAATAGGGTCTCAGTCTCCCTCTCTGTCTCCTGGCTCAGGTAATTCATCGGGGACCAAGGTGTTTCAGGCCTATAACCATGCCTGAAACCAGACTGGAAGGGATTCAAACAGTCTGCTTCATTCAGGGATCCTTGAAATTTCTCAACCACCAGTGTTTCTATCACCTTGCTTAAGAATGGTACATGTGAGACCGGGCAGTAGTTATACAACTCTCCTGCATCCTGTCACTGCTAATGTAGCATCCAATTTGGAATGGATGCAAGAGATTGAATTTGCAAAGTGTTTAGCAAAACAATTGTTGTGTGCTCCAGAGCAGCTCACTTCCTGCTGTCCAAAGCCCATTGGGTTCCTGACCACCCAGGTCTACACTGTGTGGACGCAAAGATGGCAGAGAAATATTGCTTCTTTGCCATTATCACTGCAACAAAGTGGGCTTTAAAATGAGCTGTAGCCTGAGCCTTGTCAGATCCATCACAAGTCTTTCTCCACTGCCACTCCAGCCGTCTTCCTTGCCTTTTCATCACCCACAGCCCCCTCAGTAAACCACAGGGCTGCTGGGGCTCTTCATCCTGAGAGAGGGCACCTAGGAGTGGATACTCTTTGTTGCAACAGCAGCTCCTTTAGGGTTGTTGTATTACACTGGGTACATATAGGGGGTTCAATCAGCAGTTTAAATATCATCATTATGTAAACACTTAAAAAAAGAAAATTAGCCAGTGCTTCACTAATGCTTTGTTTTTATGTGCATTGACAGCACCTGCTGTTTTCACACAATGAAATTCTTTTCTGAGTAGCACTTGACTTTTGCATATGACATGTGCAAGACCAGGGAGCCTTAATTACTTGTGCTGGTCTGTCAAATAATGCCTAATGCCCCTGTTATTAAATTAAAAATAGACGTTTGAAGCATATAGGGTGCTGCCTTTTAGGTAATGCATGTAGGTGACATTTATTGGAATTATAGTTTTAATTTTGCCGTGCCCAGTTCTTTCTACAAACCCTGTTGGAGAAGTTCTCAGGATGCTTGTCCCCTCTCTGCAATGGTGTACAGAACTGAGTGAGGTGCTGTTGCAGGACAAGAGGGAGAGAGGGGCTGTGGTCCAGTGGTAGAGTATCTGCTTGACGTACAGAAGGTCCTTGTTGTAATCCCTGGAATCTCCAGTGGAAAAAGACCAGGTAGGATGTAATATGAAAGACTTTTGCCTGAGAATCTGGAGAACTACTGCCAGGCTGAGTAGACAAGCACTGATCTTGGTGGCCCAGTGGTCTGATTCAGTATAAGTCAGCGTCTGTGTCCAAGAATACAAGGGGATCTGTAGGGGTAGGTGGGAGAGGATTAATGCATGCTGCTGATACGACTTTACCCTGTGATGTTGGTTTTTTTTTTTTTTTGAGGGAAGGGACATTTTGCCAGTAGGTGTACAGAATAACTGGGACCATTCAAGAGACCATTCAAGCCAGGAGATAATATTACAATCTCTGTGGTAGCTCATCTGAAGACCTTTAAGCATTCCCCCTCATAGTGAGTGTGCTTTCCCATTGCTTAGTGCCAGCAGAATGGTCCTGAGGGATCAGGACAAATGTATCAAGCATTTCACATTGTGTCATACCTATTTCCGGTTGTTGTAATTAAATGGAAAGTCACACTGCAGGATACTGTGCAGCAAGAAAAGCGGCAATATTTCCTTTTGTATGGGTCAGTGGTATTCACTGGGAAATTGCCAATGGCATTGTTCCATGTAGGAAATGTGTAATAGAGTGGCATAAGAAAATGTAGTTAATCATTCAGTAGATAATTTTTTTACTTTTGAAGATGCAGTTGCAGAAAATTGCTTCAGATTTTGCGCTTACATCCTTTTTATGTTCTATACAAGTTGAAATGTTCCTCAGCTGCTATTTTATTGCCTCCTATCAGTCCCTTATTCCAAGAGAACACTTTATCCACAAAGTGCTACCCATCCCTCCAGAAGATCAACTTTGCTCACTTAGTACCTATTAGCTAAAAAGCCAGTTTTGTTTTCTGAAGGCATATTCAGGAGTACTTGAGTATGAACAGTAGCCGAAAAGGCTGAAGACTGCTGCTGGGGAAGTGATAAGAACATAAGAGAAGCCAGTATTGGATCAGGCCAATGGCCCATCCAGTCCAACACTGTCACACAGTGGCCAAAAATACCAGGTGCCATCAGGTGGTCCACCAGTGGGGCCAGGACACTAGAAGCCCTCCCACTGTTGCCCCCCCCAAGCACCAAGAATACAGTGCATCATTTGCCCCAGACTGAGAGTTCCTATCAATACTTTGTGGCTAATATCTACTGATGCACCTGTGCTCCATATGTTTATCCAATTCCCTCTTGAAGCTGTCCATGGTTGTAGCCGCCTCCTGTGGCGGTGAATTCCATGTGTTAATCCCTCTTTGGGTGAAGAAGTACTTTCTTTTATCTGTTCTAACCCGACTGCTCAGCAATTTCATTGAGTGCCCAGGATGGGTTTTGGGGAAAGGAGGAGGTGCTGTGATATCAACAGACATTTGTCCCCCTCCCGTCCCTCTGTGTGACATTCATTTTCTTCTCAAAGTCCACCCGGAAGTCTTGGGGTGTGCAGTGATGCCCAGAGGAAACCTTAAAGTGTCCAATGCCCTGCCTTCAGTTGCTCCTCAGGTGGTTTGAATGAATTGAATTCTTTAGGTATATTAACCACCTTGAATGTTGTTTTCGTAGCAGAAAAGCAGGGGAATACATTTTCTAAATCAGTTTTTTTAAATGCCTTGTATAATCCTGTGCCTCTGCTGCAAACCCATGAAGTGGGGGAGGAAGAGGAGGAAAGGCTGGCAGTGATACCAGAGCATGTGGTGCTGATTTGCACCACTCATGATAAAGGCCATCCACCGTGATCTACAGCTATAACTAAAAATAGCTCCTCTTGCTAACCTGATTTCTAAAACCAGTGACCTAGCTTCCATTTCAGTGGCACTTGAACATTTTTAGATATTGTCACAAAGCCTCTTACATACCCATTATAAGGTGGTAAAAAGGAAGTTGTTTGGAAACCCCCTTTTTAAAACAGCACTGTCCTCTTTCTGTTTGTCTAGAATATTTTGCTTTTGTTGTTCTTGAAATACATGTTATTTCTGGCATCAGATCTCACTTGCAGGCTTGGGTTATTGTAGGGCTTTAGGTCAGGGTATACCTTGATTCAATCTGGTGAAACAGATCCATGAATTGGGAACTGCATGTCTGTGTGCACAGGTACATGCATGCTCTGGGTTGTACTTGTTGCCTTCAGGTGAAAGAACAACTGGTGGTAGGCCTGCTGCCAAAGTTGGGATTTTGCTTGCAAAATAATTGAGAAATCAAGACTGGAATGAAGTTGAGCTCTATACTACACCTGTAAACTCTGCGAACAGCATGCAAGGAAATTCTGCACATTGTTTCATAGGTAGGGCTACTAGATGGTTGTAGAAGTTTTTGGAAGAAGCCCTACATTTCATACAAATACTTGTAAAGGAACACCAATGGCTGTTTCCTTCTGTGGAAAAGTTGCTTTGGAGAGGACCATTTGGAGTGGAGAAGCAGCAACAGGGGGGTGCTTAACCCTTCCCTTGTCTACCACTTTTCTCCTCTCCCCTATCCCCAAACGTCTTTGTCTCCCTATATGGTCTCAGATGACAGTGTTTCTAGACCCTTGCTGAGAAGGCAGGGCAAGTGGGACATCAGTTTCTGAGAATGGGTAAGCATTCCCGGTTCCAGTTCTGTTTTAAATAGTTCCCATCCAAAGATGCCTTTCCTCAGCAGAAGCAGCAATGTGGCTTATATTGCATGCATTTGTCTGCAAGATGTAGTTCTGACCTTAAGTGGCCCGTTCAAGTGGTTTATACCACTGTAGGAGACAGAGAATGCATTTTCTCAAAAGCCTTGCCTAAGAGTCTAGGTTTCCTGCTGGTAATTGTTATCATTTGTCTTGGAGTAACAGGGCAGGGAAAAGTAGCCCTTCGCTTCCTTGCATTTTCAGTATCTCTTAGGTGCTATTCAAAACCGGTGTCTTTGACTCTAAGGAAAACAATCAAGAGGCAGCTTTTCAAGCAGATGCTGCTGTATTATCCTTGCCAGATGTCAGCAGGCAGTAAAGTAAGCTAGCCATTTTCTCATGCCCTGTGGCTGGACCCACTGAGCATCTTATTGATAATTCATAGCCAGGGAGCACAAGTCATTGCTTAACCTCAAACCCCATTCTACAGGCCAGATTATGTCACAAGGTCTCTGTGAGTCTAAACCACATTTACAGTCATGCATTCTTTTTAAAGCAGGCATAAAGAACTGCTGCCTCAAATCCTGTTTTTCTACTAAGGAGGGTTTTTGCTGGTGATCTGAATTTTCATCCTGCATTAAAGTGCCACAGTACATTTTTGTGGCCAAGAACTGTATTGTGTTTATTCCCTTGGTCCTCTTCCCTTCCCCCACTCCCGTTGCCCCAGCAAAGAATAAATGTAAAACCTGGAAATGGTGCATTATCTTGCTGCTGACTGAAACTTATGGATGCTTGAGTAATTGGTAATTAGATTTGGCTACATGCTGAGGATGGTGATTTCTAAACCCAGCAACCTTGCAATAGCTGCCTGATGCAAAAGGTTAATCATCAGTTGGCATTTCATAAATAACACACACTCATTTGGCTGGCCCAGTAAGGGCACCTCCATGACTAGCAAACAGTATTAGGGATTGTACCTTCTTTTCTCAGGCCTTACAAGTAGCTGGAGGATTTCTACATGGGAAATGAAGAGAGGGACATTTTTGTTGCTATCAGTGGCTAGAGAGTCTAAACTGTGGAACACGCTTTTTGATGCTACTCTCTGGAATTTAAAAGGGAGGCTGAAATCAATTTCATTTTCAATCAGTTTCATGTTCAGTCCATTTTTGTGTATTTTGCGAATGTTGATTCCCCCCCGCCCCCGTACTTTTGCTTAATTTAGGTAACACTGGCTTGGTTAAGTTCTCTTCTTGCCCAGAGTTTATACTAGACTAGGAATAAGGCGCATTGTGGAAATGACCTTGGGCACTCAGTGTCAATTTGCTGTGGCAATCTCTGCAAAGTATAATGACACAGAGCTTACCATTTTCTCCAAGGGAACTGATCTCTGCCATCTGAAGAGCAGTTGTAATTCTGAGTGATCTCCAGCCCTCCCCTGGAGATTGGCAACAATAGTTCCTCTGGAGGAAATAGTTGGTTTGGAGGGTAGAGTCTATGGCATTGTATCTGTCT
>NW_015174311.1:284850-313527 GCF_001447785.1 Gekko japonicus | reverse complement strand
TTATCTGCCCCCTCATCTCTACCATCTGGAGAGCAGTTTTAATTCTGAGTGCTCTCCAGCCCTCACCTGCAGATTGGCAGCAGTGGTTCTCCAGGAGGAAAAGTACAGTCTTTCTCTGCAGTGGAGACCAAAGCTTACATAGTTCTCCTCTCCCCCATTTTGATCTGCACAACAACCCTGTGAGGTAGGTATGCTGAAAGTCTGAGTGGTCTGAAATCACCCAATCAGCTTTCACAGGAAGAATCTGGGTCTGGAAGACCCTACTCTGAAGCGCTAACTGCTACATCACACTGGCTGTCTTGCGGAGGCCACCTCAGCAGAGTATAATGGCACCGAGCCCACCATTTTCTCCAGGGGAAGTGATCTCTGCCATCTGGAGAGCAGTTGTAATTCTGAGTGATCTCCAGCAATAATAGAAGAAAATTTTCTACAGAAATTACTACAGTAAACGTTTTTGCAACTTATATTTATTGACTCTTTGTTATTTTTGTCACGGATGTTGTTTTTGGAATTCCACTTCCTCCCGTGATCTCTCATTTTTGGCCTCACCTGGAGATTGGCAGTGGGCGGGGGAGAGGAGCGGACCCAGCCCCCAGTCAATGGCATGCAAGTACTCTTGAGTGGTGGTTGATGGGCCATTGGCTGATGGAGTGCACTGCACAGCCAATGGGACAGCTGGAAATGGCCAATATGTAAGGGAATTAGATATATATGATAGTGAATTAATTTCAGCTTGCAACCATTGCAGCCGTGCTTGGCATTCTTTTGCAAGCTAGTTTTGGTCAGTTCATATGACTGCAAACCGTGAAAAACTGATTTGACTAGATCCTGTTAATGGGAACACACAAAGCAAACATTTGTGCCATAGGCAACAGAATATTGAATTGGATTCAAGCAGCTGTTCCAGTGGTGAAAAAGGAAGAAGGGGGTTCCTTTGACCATGAAAACATCTATGTTGGGAAATATGGGACTTGCATGGACTAAAGCTATGTATGATGGGGGCTGTAACACGGTGAGAAATTGGGCAGGAGACTTGCTAGCCTGGGCCACTGGTTCCCTCAGGGGAAAAATGGGACCGGGGTGGTTTAGCATTGGGCTAATGTGCAATGTTGTGCTTCCGACACAAAACCAGAAGTGATGTCATTGTGGCAGCATGCTGCTTTGGGATTCACTCAAAAATTGCTTAGATATGAACAATTGTGTATATGTTACAATAGGTGTTCAAAATTTGGTTTGAAACCTGTGAAACTTGACAATTCCCAACAATTCTTGTGAATGTCAACATACACTTATGCACCGTCTCTCTAAAGTAGTGTGACTTCTGTCTGGGCATGTAGAGATTAATCCACCACTCTCATCAACCTTTTGGATTTGGTTTGCTTGAGAAACCATGTAGTGACATGACAGATAATCATATAAGCTCATAGTCTGTTTCTAATTTCAGGGAGGAGAACATTGTTATTACCACGGCCACCTGCGAGGGAATCCAGAATCCTTTGTTGCCCTTTCAACATGCCATGGGCTTCAGTAAGTTTAAATATGATGCCCTGTAAATTGGTGAAATGTTAGTAGTCATTTTATTAAAAGCAGCTTTGTGGTAAAATTTAAGCCAGGCTTTGTTTGTTTCATCCTGCCGCTTTTTGACAAGTTGTTTGTAATGGCTAATATTATTGGCATGTTTTATTGAGTTTGTTTTTATTTGTTCTTGCTGATGTGATTTGTGGATTTGTGCTCATTGTTTTTACTGTTGTTTAGTGTGTTGTGTTTTGCTATTTTAGCCACCTCAAGCAGGTCTGGAGAGGCAGCATACACAATGTAATAATTCCACAAGAACACCATGCCAGAAGGATTGAAAATTTATTGGAAGGAAAGCAGGGCCCTTGTTAGCCTCTGCTTGAGCAGAAACAGAACAGCCAACAACCAGAAGAGGAAGTGAAACCAAACTACAGCGGGGCCTTTTTGGCATTAAGGGATCAGGGGGAAATAACTAAACAGTTCAGTAAGGGAACATCACCAAATTCACAGCTTGCTAAGATATAACACAGGTTCTAAATATATATTTTAGAATTGGCTCACAAATTACATTGATTACTGAAAGAGCAATTTGTTTAAAAAATTTATACCTACACTTTCAGCCTCTTTCCCCAAGGGAGCTTCCAGGAACCAAAAGCAAACACAAAGGCTTCTGTGCTTACCCATGAACAATAGGGATACACATCAGATAGACAGAACCAGAGCAGATACGCTTACAGTGCAGTCCTCAGCAGCAGTACACCATTCTAAGTCCACTGAAATCAGTGGGTTTTGAAAGGTGTAATTGTTTAGGATTGCAATGCTCATCTCTGGTTCAAATCTGATCTCAGACATGCTTATCAGGTAGGCCTAGGGAGAGCCGTGGGATCAGTTTGAGACTGTTTCCTCTGGAGGAAAGAGTCCTTCCTCCCATGAAAGATCCCTTGCCTAATGAAAGGAGAACTGATGCTTCTGACATCCTGTCTCAGGGGCTCAGTCTGTGAGATACAATAAAAGTGGCCTGGGCTGGTAGTGTGGTTTATGAGATAGTGCATGTGAAGCATTTGGAATCTCTAAATGTACTGTTCTTGATGTATTTTTATATTTTGCATATGTACGAATGCAAGATCAATCTTGAAGACTATATGGTTTCTAAGGTCATGCAGTGAATGTGGTATCACTATAAATAGAAGCACTTACCTCAAGAATCTTAGTCATCATCATTCACTTTCCCCGCAAAGCGTACACTTATGGGATTGTCACTGATTGATGGTTTTAAGTATCACTTTTCTAAAGCATGTTTTAAATAATTATGTATGCATTTGTAAGGCCGGGTTTATTTTACGTGGTCAATAATTTAAACGTTTTGAGATAATCAAGTCTTGGGAGTGGGATATAACTCTAGGAACTTGATTTCAAGTTAATACTAAATTTACATTTAGAAAAACCCAGCAGATTGCGTTATGTGTTTGGCTTCTTTTAATAGTAAGGTATTGGCTTTTATCTGTGATGCTCTTTGCTAATTGAATGGTGAAGAAATCTTGGGATGCTTGAGACAGCTGATAGTTCTTTACTTATCTTATACTGATGCCTGGTGATTTACAATTAAATCTCTGCGTTATCATGGCTTTGACTTTTTGCGCTTATTTCAAACATACAAGACTCAATCAGAAGAACATAAGAGAAGCCAATGTTGTATCAGGCCAATGGCCCATCCAGCCCAACACTCTGTCACACGGTGGCCAAAAATACCAGGTGCCATCAGGAGGTCCAGCAGTGGGGCCAGGACACTAGAAGCCCTCCCACTGTTGCCCCCCCAAGCACCAAGAATACGGTGCATCATTTGCCACAGACTGAGAGTTCCTATCTATACCTTGTGGCTAATAGCCACCGATGGACCTCTGCTCCATATGTTTATCCAATTCCCTCTTGAAGCCGTCCATGCTTGTAGCTGCCACCACCTCCTGTGGCAGTGAATTCCATGTGTTAATCCCTCTTTGGGTGAAGATGTACTTCCTTTTATCTGTTCTAACCCAACTGCTCAGGAATTTCATTGAGTGTCCACGAGTTCTTGTATTGTGAGAAAGGAAGAAAAGTATTTCTTTCTCTATGTGCTCTATCCCATGCATAATCTTGTAAACCTTGATCATGTCACCCCTCAGTTGTCATTTCTCCAAGCTAAAGCGCCCCAAGCGCTTTAACCTTTCTTCACAGGGAAAGTGTTCCAACCCTTTTATCATTCTAGTTGCCCTTTTCTGCACTTTTTCCAATGCTATAATATCCTTTTTGTGGTGTGGTGACCAGAATTGTACACAGTATTCCAAATGAGGTTGCATCATCGATTTATACAGGGGCATTATGATACTGGCTGATTTGTTTTCAGTTCCCTTCCTAATAATCCCCAGCGTAGCGTTAGCCTTTTTTATTGCAGTTGCACACTGTCTAGATATTTTCAGTGAGTTATCTATGACTCCAAGATCTTTCTCTTGGTCAGTCTCTGCCAGTTCGGATCCCATCAACGTGTATTTATAGTTAGGATTTTTGGCCCCAATGTGCATCACTTTGCACTTGGCCACACTGAACCTCATTTGCCATGTTGACGCCCACTCGCCCATCCTCAACAGATCTCTTTGGAGATCCTCCCTGGTTCTCACCACCCTGAACAATTTCGTGTCATCCGCAAATTTAGCCACTTCACTGCTTACTCCCAACTCCAAATCATTAATGATCAGCTCTAGGTCTTCTTCAAGAGGGACAATATATATATATATATTCTTGGTCTCTTTGAACTATTATGGATATACAAGAGGCAGGACCCGCAATACTCGCAGGGGGAAAGTATTCCCCACAGACAGCTCCCAGCCTGCAGAAGCAGGAGACGTGGCAGCAGGTGAGCCCAGCCTTTTCCCTCCCCCCCAGTGGCGGCAGTGAGGCTGGCCCGCCAAGCTTTCTCCTTCCCCCCTCCCTCCCCAGCAGCAGCGGCAAGGCCAGCCCACCAAACTTTCTCCCTCCCCCTCCCTCCCCAGCAGCAGCGGCGGTGAGGCCAGCCTGCCAAGTCTTCTGCCACCCCTGTGGCAGTGGCAAAGCTTTCTCAGAGCATTTCCTGCACATGCGCAGGGAACGCTCCTTTAGTTTTGGGGGGATTTAAGTATCCACCCTATAGCTTTTTACAGTTTTTAGATTTTTCTGCACATCTGGGGATTGCCCCAAATGTGTGGGGAAATCTCCCTGCCCCCCAGGTGCCCCCGATGTGCGGATTTAGGTATCCATACGCAGGGGGCGCCTTGGCTATTTTATGGATATATTAGATGTGTAGTGCAATCCTAAGCAAGTTTACTAAACTCAGAGCCTAGTGAGGGTGCTGAGGATTGCATCCTTTAGGGTCTGTTGCTTTTGCACTGGTGTTTTCTAAACAATTATTTTTGCTTTTTATCTTTATTAAACATTATGGATTTATATTGCTTTAAAAAATTGTTGTAACCTGTCTTGGGTGTCTGACAAGTTAGAGAAGTGGGCTATATGTGCTTTTACTTAATTACAATCCAGCAGAAGTTTATTTTGCCAAAGCCTTCACATTTCTACAGAGATATGTAAGAAAGTACAAGATTGTAAAAAATCCATATAAATGCAAAAGCCTTTGTTGAGACACAAAAAATCGTAACTTTAAAGATATGCTGGTTGGGATATGACTTGGCTGTGACTGAGAGGGAAAGGGGACTATAGTGGATAGCTCAATGAAAATGTCAACTGCTCATTGAATATGGCTCAGCTAAAAAAGGTAAACACCATGCTGGAGATAATTAGGAAAGAGACTGAAAATAGAACAGCCAGAATTGTGATGGCCTTTTAATAGAGCTATGGTGCAACCTCACTTGGAATACTGTGTATAGGTCTCGTTGCGTTATCTCCAAAAGTGTATTGCAGAGCTGAGGAAAGGGCAGAAAAGGGTGACCAGGAAACTTACTTAAGTGCCGGAGCTCCTTTTCTATGAGGAAAGGCTTTTCTATGAGGAAGAGTTTGGGAAGTTTCAGTGTAGAAAAAAGATGACTGAGGTGGAATGTGATGGAATCAATTAAATGAGGATTATCAAACACCCTTTATGCATAAGTTGTTGTTGTTCAGTCGCACAGTCGAGTCCGACTCTTCGCGACCCCATGGACTAGATCCCACCAGGCCCTCCTGTCTTCCGCTGTCCTCTGAAGTTTGCTCAGTTTCATGTTTGTTGCATCAATGACACTGTCCAACCATCTCATCCTTTGCCGTCCCCGTCTTCTTTGACCTTCAATCTTTCCCAGCATCAGGGTCTTCTCCAGTGAGTGCTCCCTTCTCATTTGGTGACCAAAGTATTTGAGCTTCATTTTCATTATCTGGCCTTCCAGGGAAGAGTCAGGGTTGATTTCTTTTAGGATTGACTGATTTGATCTTCTTGCAGTCCAAGGGACTCTCAAGAGTCTTCTCCAGCACCATAGTTCAAAAGAATCTATTCTTCGGCGCTCGGCCTTCCTTATAATTCAGTTTCTTTCAGAAAAAGAAGTGGTTCCCTCTTTTATTAAGGATAAATATTGACTCTGTTTCTGAATATATTGTTCCAAAAATTGGTAAATCTACTAATGCTTTTAATCTGTTTATAAGCTGTTGTAAGCAATAAGGTATATGACATGTAAGAGTATTGTATTGCTAGTAGTTTGTATTAATATATCAGAACCAACTTTGTTTTGTTCGTTATATTATTGTTATGTTCTTCATTGTTATATGTTGAAAATAAAATAAAATTAAAAAAGAGGTTTATGAAATTATACACGGGGTGGAGAAAGTGGAGAAAGGGAGCTTTTTCACCCTACTGGAACCTCACCTGTTGCAAGACACTCTTTTGCAGGATTCAAACCATTACTTTGGGGCATACTGTACTGCATAAAAGACACAGTAGGTATTTAGTTGCATGCTCAAGGACTATGGCTATTTGTATAAGGAAATGGCTTCTTAATATCATCTCTTCAAGCAGGTTAGATATTCTCACTGGATTATGATTTCTGCTGCCCACTGGTGGCAGAGAGTAGACACTGCTGCTGTAGTAATCAATGAACTGGAGTTCTCAAACAGATTGCTGTCAAGATTTTTAATAAGGCCTTTTGCTAGGCACAGAATTCCATTTTAACATATTCCATGTTAGCAACATGCATGTCAGTCTAGGTATTCTGTACAGAGGCAGGAGCTGTACTGCATATGTGAAGCTTCACTTGCTTATAGAGGTGACAGGTATCCCTGGATTTGCCCCAGGGATGTGCTGCCACTTTAAAAAGTGAGTCCCCAGCTGGGAACTCCTTTAAAATTTGCCACAGGGGGCTGATTCTAGAAGTTCACTTTTTAAAATAGCAGCAAATCCTGCAGCATGAACCTGGGGGATGTACAACGCATATCGGTGTGCTCTGAAAGGGAAGCTCATCTAGTGCCACTGATTTTTCTCCTACTCTTTTGATTCCTAGCCTGAGTAGTCTAACCCTTTGACCATGCATACAAATCAGAAATTAAATATGGCCTTAATGATCAGTAATTCCAAAATAAATTAATTGTTCACACAAAATGAACTCATAGATTGTATGGGTCTTTGACTTCACTGCAAGTGTGAGGGAGATTTTAAAGGAACTGACCACAGAAATTCTGCAGGATCTTCTGATGTCCGCTGTTCAATTAAAAACAAGTCATTATATGCATGTAATTATATTTTAGTATGTGATATTTGTATTTCTTTTAACAGTGGCATGTTCTATGATGGAAATCACACATATCTTATTGAACCAGAAGAAAACTACACCTCACATGTAAGTAAAACTTTAATAACTGTGTTTGTAGTGCAGATGTTCAGATATTTAAAGGAAAAATAGATCAAAAAGGCCAAATTATGTTTTCAGTAAATAGCTTAAGAATCATTATACATCAGCTACCAGGACATGGAATGTTTAAAATACAGTAACGCTTTGAGCATTTGAATTGTGAGGTATGCTGCATCAGAAGCATGGATGAAATCGGCAAGGTAAGATATTCTGTTTGGTTTACTTCATTTATAGCTCTCTTCTCGTGCAGCCTCACATTGGACTGTGCTTGCTCAGGCCGACCGTGGGACATTTTCTTTCTAGTTCAAAAACTCCAAAGAGGGGGTGCACTACCCCTTTCGGAGCAGACACATTTGTGGGATGCCCACCCAGCATATCCCATGCTCCGTTGGCAGGGGCCCCTTCCCTCAGTTCCTTCCCTCAGAGCCAGTGTGGTATAGTGGTTAAGAGCGGTGGACTCTAATCCCCACTCCTCCACACGAAGCCAGCTGGGTGACCTTGGGTCAGTCACAGTTATCCCAGAGCTCTCTTAGCCCCCTCCCACCTCGCAGGGTGTCTGTTGTGGGGAGAGGAATGGAAGGCGATTGTAAGCTGCTCTGAGTCTCCTTCAGGTAGTGAAGAGCAGGGTATAAAAACCAACTCTTCTTTTTCACCTCCGCGAGGATAGGAAGCTCACTAGTGTGTGCTGTTGATTTCTTTGTTGTTATTGTGAATGAAAGAAGACTCCTGTCTGTTTCACGGGAGGCAAGCCCCAGCACCCGGGCTCTCTCTGTTTTTGTGCTTGTGGTTCCTCGTCACAGTGTCCAAGGCACTGTTTAAAAAATGTGCAAAGTGTGGAACAAAAATGACACACCGCGATGAGCATGAACTCTGCTTTCTGTGCTTAGGAGAGGCCCACAGTGTTGGAGCTTGTTCAGTTTGCCAGTGCTTTACCCTGAAGGCTCAGTCAGATAGGGCCTCTAGGCTAAAAGCTGCACTGTGGGAGAAGTCTGTGTCCTTGGTTCCTTCCAAGGTGACTCCGAGCTCAGGCCCTACTATCTCAGGTCCACTTCCCTCGGCTCTGACTACTGAACCCTGTTCGGGGGCTCCATCGGTCCATTCGGTTCCCACGAGCCTGGCTACGAGGACGGCTCTGATCCCTCCAAACAGAGTCGCTTCAATCACTCTGGAGGCAGAATCTAGGCACCCGTGTTCACCTTCTCCAGGACCATCGACCAAGGTCTGGTTGCATTCGGAACCTCCTGCAAAGAAATATAATCTATTGAAGTATAAGGAGAAGACTGAGTCTGTGCCTAAATCGGGATGTGTCAAGTCTTCTAAGAGTCCAGAGGCTGATCAGGACATCATCCTGGTTCCTCTGTGCACCCATTGCCACATCTAGTCTCCTTTGCCAGCTTCTTTTCAGATGCAGATAATGACCAACCTAGCATCCCTGCAGGACAACTGGTACCCTTGGAATCAAAACTTCCCTTACTTTGACAACCAGCGGGCCCCTCTCAGCATTCTTACTACATGTTGCCATCCTATTAAATAGATGGGCTGGACATCATCCTCATACATTAGAGGGGCATGACCCAAATGCGTGGGGATACATGGATGCCCACTCCACACTTGTTCTATTCTGGACTTCATACCATGTGCCTGAAGAAAAGGTCTCTGCAGCATCTTGATACTGTGGGCAATCCGACCCCAGTGTCTCCTAGCAAAGACCTCCCTGGCTAAACTTATCGAGTCCAGGTGATTAAACGCCCCCTCTTTGGCGTTTTTGAGCTAGAACGAAAATGTCCTGCAGCCAGCCTGCACAAGTACAGTCCCAATGTGTTTCTGCACAGAAGACGTTGATAAACAACAATCACAGGTAAGTGCAACTCTGTTTTCTGTCAGTCCGCATATGACATCCAATAAGCAATGCAGTAAGACTAGGATTGACAAATCGGAAACAATGTGAATAAGGACGTAAGCAAAAAAGAAAAGCCTGCCTAAGGCATGGCATACCATGCAGAAAGTGGGTTATAAAGACAATGCATTAAAAGCACGATGATATATACAATAAACGTTGCAGCAGACTATGGTCCTATTTCCTTATAAAGTGACCTCCTGATCTGTTACATTACCTTTTATAAAAAATGCCAAGTATTTATTTGGCATAGTGTTTCTACATTTCATTTAGGTTGCTCAGCTTCGTTAACACACAACTTTTAATGCACTCTTTAGAACTAGACACAGTTCTGAGACAGTTTTATTTTGTATTAATTTTTGATATTTCTTATTTCAGGAGGAATTCCATTTACATTCTGTTTATAAATCCAGATTATTCGAATTTCCTCTGGATGATCTTCCCTCTGGTATGCTTTTTTTACTCTGCTTTCCTTGTTAGTTTTATTTACTATTAAGGGCTTGTGGGGTTTGATTTCTTTGTTTGTTGTTAATCTAAAAGTAGAAAATCATCTGCTAGCCTAATTGGAGATGGAAAACCTTAAATTCTGTTGTTATCTAATGGAAGAGCCCCCCCCCCCCGAAGGATACTTTGGGCTTTTCAATATTGTAACACTCACTTAATGATTTTGTAGGAGCCTCTGAAAATCAGAAATGGGTACTGATGCCTTTCCAGAAACACATTAGAGTTTGTTTTTAGAGTAAATATAAAAAGGAGAAATTCAATTCATAAATCCAACGAAGTGTTTTATTGAGACGTATCCCAATTGTGTCCAGATTTTGCATTCCCCCCCTTACATTAGTTTATTCTGAACAAATTAGACTTTCCATTTTTCTCAATCTTGCTCCTTCTTTATTTGATCAGTGTTGCTGTTAATTTTTTTTTATACTTATTTCTAGATTTATGCATTTATACCCTGCTTTTCTAACCAGTGGGGACCTAAAATGGCTGGTGAAAAACTATTTTTGCAGTCTAAAAATGTTCCATCACTTATGAAAATGTTATTTTTAAATCATTTTTTTAAAATCCAGAAACCTGAATGTAAAGCATTTTTAGGTCTGTTAGAATTCGTTAGTTTTCTTATATGTTACAGATTTCACGAACTGGAATATTGTGTGATAGAAAACCATTATATGTAACATGAAAGCTCTCTATAATGTCTGTATCTTTTTGGAGACTGCAAAGTCACTTTTCAGTTATTCATGGATCCCTCCTAAGGCAGTTTCAGAAATAGATGGAGAGTGATATACTTCTGATGTTCCTCAACAACATCTGCTTGTGTTCACTCAGATAAGGATACTGTGCCTCTAGTAAAATTCTGTAATGTTTATTAAAAAGGTATATTGTATTGTTTAGGAATGCTGGTTCTTATTCACATCATGAAGATTGTTTATTTGAATCCTGTCTTGAACAATACTGAGGTTTAATGTTCCTTGGCCAAGGCTGTAATCCTTCACAGACTTTCTCAGGAAAACGTTTCGACAGCAGTAGGACTGAAGGCTGTTTTTAGCTTTACATAATTCCTAAACTGAAAACATTTCAGTGTAGAAAAATAAGTGACATTTTCAGACTGCCTCTTCTTATGGGTACATTATGAGGTTATAAATGGCCACAACACTATGGTTAGAAAGCCAACATGGTATGGTGGCTTGAGTGCTGGAACATAATTTGGGAGATTCACATTCAAATCCCCATTTTCCCTGGAAGTTCCTTGAGTGATCTTTAGGGTTGCCATTTTCCAGTTGGGGATGGAGATTCCATGGTTTTGAGGGCTCCTGCCTGCCACAGGCATGCTGGCCTGCAGGAGGAAATTCCCCTCCCCAAACAGCGACATTGCTGGAAATAAATGCAACGTGCCTACATCACCCGGAAGTGACATAGGCACAACAATGACATTGGGGGAGACGACAATCTGGTTTTTGGGCAAAACTCTATGGTTTGAGGCTGATTTTACCATGGAGTTTTGCCCCCAAACCAGAGCATCACTCCCAATGTCAACAATGTGCCTGTGTCACTTCTGGGTGATGCAGGCTCTTGCGCGACAACACTTCCAGCTCCCAGTATGTCCCCCCCACCTCCACCTGCATTTCCACTGGACCAGGCAACCCTAGTCATCTTGGCTGTTTAACTTCTGTAGCCTAATCCACCTCACAGGTTTGTTGTTGAGAAAATAAAATGAGAGGGAAGAATGATTATGTAATCCAGATGATATATATAAAAACTCTCAAGAAGCATTTGACTGATGTTTTTGTAATTGATTTTTCTACAAACCTAGGGGTACCTCAGGTTTGCAGAAACATCTCCCCTAATCCTTAATGGCTCTTTTTGATCTACATGGCAGGGTCATCATGAGAATTAGATATATAATGGCTGTATGGTAGCTTGTAGGTAATACTGCAGAGACTCATGGCAGACTGACAGGATTCACTGTGGAGAGGTGGTATTTCGAAAGGAAGGAGTCCTAGAGGGAAAGAATCAAGCTAGTGTGAATAACTTCATTAGCAGATTTGCTCTGTATAATATGTGCCCCCAACAGATGAAGTATTGCTGTACCTTCGTGGTGGGTTGCCATGTTTTTGAAGTGTCACTTTCTATTACAGATATGCACTATGTTGACTAATTAATGAGTGCTGCTATTAAATACTGGTGGTCCCTTATGATTAAATTTTAGTTTGTGTGTCAGCTGGGCTTCTTGGGTGGGCAATCAGGGAACCCCTCTAATGTCTACAGTCTTGTGCCACTTGCAGTCCTGTCCCTTGTATAGTTAGTGTACTCAGCGGTGTTTACTCCTAGGTAAGTGTGCAAGGGGTGCCGCTAAATCTTTCCATTTGTGTGGAAAGCATTTTCAGGGGTTCAAAAACATAAAGCTTTGTTTTGAATCACTCTGGAAATGCTTACAATATCTTGTGACTCAGTGTATTTGTGTCTTTGTTCTGTAGTTGAAAATGCATATCTTTGTTACCAATCATATATTGACTGGAATGTATGTTCCGTTTTAGAATTCTGGCGCATGAATACCACATCACAAAGATTTGTTATGAGACCAAGACACAGAAGAAGGAAAAGGCAGGTATGTCTCTCTGTGCTGCAAACTCTAGTTCTTTCTCTCCTCTGGTCAAATATGCCTTCAGGCTTAGCTGTCAGTGTACAGATAATTTTCTTCCAGAAGTAACCATTTGTAGCCTGTTTCTGCTTCTAGCCTTAGGTAATCTAATCATTTATAAAAAGATGTCTGATATTCATCTAAATGGCTGAAAGGAGAAAAATGGCCTTTTAGTAAATGTTTATCTGTGGATTTTATTTTAAAAACAATTCTGGCCTGTCATTTAGAGGCTGTTGTAAAGTAGTGGTAAAGACACTGAGCTGTGATCCCAGGAAATCCTTGGTTGGAATGTTGCTTCTGCCACACCCTTAGTAATGGTCTTCAGGGTCAGACTGGGAAGTGAAAGTTTAGGAGCAAACCAAGCCAAGTGACTTCTCTGGTGCTACAAACTAGTGCTACTTGGCTTAGTAGTGCCAATAATGGGCACTTGGTTACCCTTTGTTTCCTCCCACAAACTAATGGCAGTGTGGAAGGAGGCAACTGTTGATCAGTGTGGCTCCTGAAGGACCCAATCCAAATGTCCATGATTCCACTGGCTGAGTTGCTGGTGCTTGACTCAGCTAGCTCTATAAAACAGCGGCTTACTAGGAATTTTCCCTGTAAGTTAAATGGCTAGTCCACCCCAGTCCTTAAGCAAGCCATACCCTCTCAGCAGCAGCCTCACATCAGCAATATGGAAATAATAATATGGATCTACTTTACAGGACTTTTGTAAGGACTACAATATGTAAGGGTTGTGGGATCTACTTTACAGGACTTTTGTAAGGACTACAATCAATGTTCCCTTTAAGCTGTAGAGTCTTTTGAGCAAAAATTCTACTTTGTGAGCTACTGGCATTAAAGTTGTGAGCGAGCGATTTGGATCCTGCATAAATTAGTTTGCTCTGGAGCCATCCTTCCTGAGCGAAGGCAAAAATGTGTGAGCCAGGGGCTAAAAAACTGTGAGCAAACTAGCTCACACTAACTCAGCTTAGAGGGAACACTGACTACAATATGTAAGGGTTGTGGAATTTGACTTTTCATCTGTGCTGTTTAATTTATATGAATGAGGTTGTCTGTAGATTTGGAGTTGAGTGTCACCATGTATGCTGAAGACATTCAACTCTATATTTCTTTGAACGAACCACCAGAAGCAGTAGGTTCTGGGAAGGAACTGTGCCTGGAGGATGAGGTCAAGTGGCTCAGAGGGCAGGAAGCCAAGTAAAGCTGAATCCAGACAAGAAGGAGAGTGATGCTGATTGGTGAAACAGAGACTCTGGAAGGGGTTTCCCTGCCCACATTAAATGAGGTTGGATTGAAATTGATCACGTCAGGTAACAGCTTAGGGATATTGCCAAATATGACACTTCTTTTAGAAAGTTAAGTGAATGTAGTGCCAAAGAACACCATTTACCAGCTGCATGTAGTACTAAAGCAACCCCTCTTCCTGCTGCAGTAAAATCTTTTTTGTTCTATTGGCTACATACTTATCAACTGCCATTCTTCCCATTCAGGCATATTGAACTCTGCCTAGAAAATTTCTACAGCCTTTTGCCTACCAGGACAAAGTTAACCCTGTTTTTAGGTTAACTCTGAGCATTTAGCATAGTGCAAATCAAACATTTCTCTTCTGGTGCTCTTGATTTATCATGTGACCTACCTCACTTTAAATCATTTCATTACACCAGAACTTTGAATTCTCTCCAGAAACAAATTTGTAGTCTTTTTAAATCTCTCAGAAATCTCTGAATTATCCCTGGAAAAAGCGGGGACGTGTTTCCTAGCTACACCCCATGTCATTAGCAAGCTGTTGAGCCTGTATCCCTACAGGACAGAGCAAAGGTTCATCATGTCATTATAGATACCACTGACATTTGTAATCCTTTGGCTCAGGTACAAGCTTCAACAACTCTTCTAAGTGAGGTCAGCATTACTGCTCCCCAAACCTTCTCTGGCTTAAATAATATATCTTAGCCAACAAATTTATTTATTTTAAAATTTATTTTACTTTATGTGTAGTCAGTTTTTCTCACTGAGACTCAAAGAGAATTGCATAATCAAAAACAATGCAGTGCACACAACCAGCAACGCAATAAAACAGAATTACAAATTTAGAGAAAAACACACTAAAACAGTATAGGTCATACAGCCCACAGTATGAAAAATCTGGATTACAGACTGAAGAAACAGTGTAACAACTGCAAATATATGCAGCAAACAACACAATGGAAACTACCAATGTTCCCTCTAATTTCCCCCCCTACTGAGTGGATCACTTCACATCTTGAGCAGAATAACTGCTGTAATCTTAAAATGGGCAATGAGCAGTACAAGACCCTGTGTGGCTCCAGAGACTGCTGCAGAGCGGGGCTTCCTGTGTTAATGAGTGGCCGCTCATGTGCACAGCTTAGAGGGAACACTGGAAAAAACATAAAATTTCACAGACATTAAGTATGACCCTATTCCCTTTATAAAAAATTCCTCTTGAACAATTCTGTTTTATACATTCTGTAGAATGATAAAAGTGTGGGAGCTTCCCTGACCTCATCAGGCAGGACATCCCATAAGGTGGGAGGCACTCAAGGGTACAGGTTTCTGTTGATTTTCACCATTTGACCAGCCCATAGATTTATGTCAGCACCACTAAAACAGCTTCTTTCAGGGATTACTCCTTCCTGTGTATTGTTAAGAAGAGAGAAATTCAGGGTCAAAATGTGTATGTGTGTCAAGTGCTGTCAAGTTGCAGCCAACTTATGGTGGCCCCAATAAAGGGTTTTTAAGGCAAATGAGAAGCAGAGGTGGTTTGCCATTGCCTTCCTCTGCAATCTTCCTTGGAAGTCTTCCGAGTACCAGCCCTGCTTAGCTTCTGAGATCTGTTGAGATTGGGCTGTACCATGCCACCTTCCCTCCCCAGGGCCAAAACACCTGATATAAAATATGAAGGTCAGGACATGGGTTCCCAAAACAACTCCTGATTGTATGTTTAATCAGGGATTCACCTTTAAAAAGCTGTCCATTCTTCTGTTAGGCTGCAAACAGGGCATGGGGGAGGGAGGGTCTTCCAGCTTCCCTCCCACAGCATTTTCACCACTGGAAATGGCCCTGTTGCCTCTTTTTTTGTCTTCACCTGCCCTGGACACCTAGTGCCAAAAGAAAGGGCAATCATGGCCTTCTAGGCACTACTTCTGATGGAAAATATGTGGCAGGAGGGAAGCCTGAAGCCCCACCCTCCCCCGTGCCCTGTTTGCAGCTGAACAGAGAAACTAAGGCAGTGTTCACATGCACAAGATAATGCGGGGGGGGGAAGTGAGGTTATTTGTTTCGCAGGAATTTGACCCACATTTGCGTGATCACGCAGTCCCTGGGAGCTGTGGGGGCAACCTGCAACTGCATGATCAGACGCAACCACGGGTGAGTCAGGGGGTTTTTTGGCCACATATTTCCGGTGCGCTTCAACACGGGATCGATGATTTGCATCTCCGCACTGAGTGCTCCCTATGCAGTGTGCAATGATGTGCATACCGAAACAGGGGGAAAACAACGACATGGAGTCGGGATGGCCCAATCAGACCATCCTGACGCCATGGAAGCGCGCTGGCGTGATTACACTGGGAAGAGTCCATTCCTGACCTGTAGCAAACTCGTTTGCTATTGGGTTTTCCCTGGTGTCTTTTTAGTCCACTTCTGCAGCGGAGCAAAACGGGTTGCCGACGGGAGTGGGACGCTTGGCAGATGTTGGCGTCTGATCGCGCCCTTAAAATCCGCCTGGGATTTGTGCCTATGGTGCGGCTAATTCTGCATGTGATCGCGCCCTAAGAGGGTTTTTTAAAGGTAAGCCCCTGCTTGAATGTATATTGAGTTGGTTTGGGAACCTGTGTCCTGACCCATGGATTTTATACCATGTGTTTTGGTCCTCAGACTCCCTGTGTGCCCTTTCCTGCAAATAAGCACCAGCAAGAGGGTAAGAGAGAATTTTCACTGACAAGGATAAGAGGCATCTATCTGTATGTCTTACAGATATGCAGATCTGTAGAACACAGCCCATCCATTTGCAAGTTTGCGGTATAATAAGACATGCCTAATAAAATTGACCAACTGGCTGTGCTGCTTGACAGAAATGTAACAGAATGTGATGGATCAAATGTTTAATTAAACAGACTGAACTGCAGATAGATAACAGTAAATCATCTCCAAAATAGAGTAAGTATTCACATATTACTTGCTTGAGCCCTGGTTCAGATAGCACAGGCTAGCCTAATCTTGTGAGGTCTCGGAAGCTAAGCAGGGTTGACCCTAGTTAGTATGGGGATGGGAAACCACCGAGGAAGTCCAGAGTTGCTAGGTAGAGGCAGGCAATGGTAAACCACCACTTAATGTGTCTTGCCTTGAAAACCCTACAGGGTTGCCGTAAGTCAGCTGCAACTTGACAGCACTTTCCACTACCACCACCATCTATTTGAAATAAAGATACAGATTGGGGAGGGGGGGCTAATAGAGAGAAAACTGTGTTACGTCAAATATTTAGTTGAGCTTCGCCCTGCAATGGTACTAGAGGGATGTTCTGCCTCTCCACAGACTGTGTGGAATTGTTCTGGATTTATAGCCTCAATTGTACAGAATAATTCCTCTGGGAAATTTCCTAGGAAATGGGGATACTACAAAAGCCTGCTGCACATTATATGCATCTATAAAGTGGGAAGAAGTATGATTCAAAAATAACCACTGAAAAACCCGAGGGTTTTTTTGAAAAAACAAATTGAAAAATTCCCAAAATAAGGAATTTGCTTTTCCCCCCTTAATTTGTTAGCTTGCAGATTATCAATTGGATTTACCTTATTTGTTATGCAATATATGTAGAGGTATTGTGCAGTAGAAAGATTGGGATTGGACAAGAACCAGTGTTTTAATGTAAGACTTGCTCATCATTCTTTTTCTATGGAGGTGTTCCTATTATAATCGAAATGTTAAACTTGTTTATAACCAGCCAAACACTGGAAGGCGTGACATATATTTTGATGCTAATTTGGTTGTCCAGAACTACTTTTAGAAGCTTTTCTAAATGAGGCCACGATGAAGGAAATAAATTAGCTTTGATGTGATTTTTTCAGAATTGGATGTTTTGCCTCTTTCAGTTTAAACATGTACAGCATCTTACTTTGTCTGCAGGTCCATCAGACTCCACAAAAGGTTGAAGAGGAAACAAAATATGTTGAGCTAATGATTGTAAATGATCATCTAATGGTGAGGTTTACATACTGGGCCTTTTTGAAATCATCAATAATGCAAGTGTGCCTTTTGTGCTTGTAATACATTAACGATTAAGTACCTACTGCAGAATGATTCTAATCATACAGCAGATGTTGTGCAAGTCTGAGCTCTTTGAAATTATGCCTGGGGCCACTCAGTAGCAGCTTTAAGAACAGGGGTAAGGTAAAGGTAAAGGTTCCCTTGCTCGAAAGCCAGTCGAGTCCGACTCTAGGGTTGCAGTGCTCATCTCCGTTTCAAAGCCGAAGAGCCAAGTGCTGTCCAAAGACATTTCCGTGGTCATGTGGCCACTCTGACTAAACACCAAGGCACACGGAACGCTGTTACCTTCCCACCGAAGTGGTACCTATTTATCTACTTGCAGTTTCTTGCTAGGTTGGCAGGAAAGAACAGGGGACAATCCAGTAAATATGGGCATTTAAACTTTTCTCATATATAAACTGGTATTGCTTTGAGAGCCACGTGTGTGCTCTGGCACTGTCCTGTTCTGGGAATTGTAGTATTGCTGACTGCTCCATTTATGCTGAGGTTTGGGAGCACACCTGTTTGTTCCAGGACTTAGTCATGGGAGGCCTGTGAAGTAGTATTGAAGAATGCCTCTGAGCATGTGCTAACTCAATTTCTCATTGTTATGGAAACTGTATATTTGGAAGTGCTGTGTCATTTTAAAACCAAATGTTATGACCACTGCATTTTCAAATGATTGGAAAAAATAGCATAGTATGCTGTGCTTATATGTAATTGGTTTTTAACTTTCGTTTAAATAGTGCTTGTTTGTGCTACAGGGTGCTTTAAGATTACAATTAAAATGATTTTTGTCAATGCTATATTTATATAATTAGTGTATTTAATTTAACCTACCTCAAGACATCTTAAAAAACAGATTATTAAAAGTGAAGAAAGCAGAAAATAAAGCTAATAGTAACACATTACAAATAAATAAATAGCACTAGCCAACAGTAGAATTTAAAAAGCAGCAGGAAAATGATTCTTAGATACCACTAAAAGTTTGAGAACTAGACAAACTTTGCTTTATTCCTAATTGTTAAGGCCGCCAAGCATATGGCTCCACCAAGCATATGGTTGGGGACAGCAATGGTTTGGCCAGTTAGTTGCTTCTCACTTACCCCCGCCATCGGGGGTTAAATTTGTACTGCAATGCCATATAGGTTTTATGCTTTTTGTAGACCATCCGTTGTTTAAAGATTTCTGTAATTATTTGTATACTTAGATTAATGGACTGTTTTTATTTATTTATTTGATGTAAAATGTGTACCGCTCTAAGCCTGCTTTGCGGGGAGAATGGTATAAAAGTCAAATAAATAAATAAAATAATACTGATAAAGCAAAAGAGGCTTGCATAGGGAAGAAAATTCCAAAGTTCAGACTTCACCACAGAAAAGGCTCTTCCTCTGCCAGCAGCTTTCCCCGCCTGCAGGTGGGGGCACATAAAGAAGACCTCTGATAAAGATCTTGACTGGTAGGTTCGCGTAGGAGAAGGTGGTCCTGTAGACATAGGCCATTCAGACCTTTGAAAGTTAAAAGGAACACTTGTGAGTCAAACCTGGAAGCAAATGTGAAAGCCAGTGAAGAACTTGTAATTTCAAGATGATATGCATGCATTGGTTTAAAATTAACTAAAGGAATTCTGTGAGCTGATTCAGAATCAAATGAAACATGTGGGAGACCAATAACTGAATTTCCAGTGTTTTGTTGAACATTGAACAGCCATAGGAGTGGAGTATTTGATTGGAATGGGCATCTCAGTAATGGGGCAGGTGTATGGCTGCCATGGAAAAAAAAGTCCTGCTGCTTTAACAGAAACTTGATGAGGTGTTATTTACCAGGTAATGTTATTTACCTCAGTGCCATAAAAAGCTTCAACTTCCCAGTACCACACATTAAACGTCTGTTAGAGGGGCAGGGTGTTTTTTTCTCTCCAGGTTGTTGGCGACTCTGAACAGGTGGGTTTAATTGTTTTCGCTCCAGGCCTTTACCAGGCCTTAATCACCCCATCCTCAGCTGCTATTAGCACAAGTGATCTTTGGTCAGGGTATCTGCCCTTTCCCTCTCAGTCCAGATGGAGGAGGGATAGTGAGTTCTGTTGGGGAAGAGGCATGGTGGAAGGGGTTAAGCTCCCAGAAGCTGCTTTTTAATTCTAAAAAACGAATCTGCCACATAACAGAACAAAGCTAGCAGAATTATGACTCAGAAGCCAAGAAGTCCATCAATTCCTCAGTCAAATGACTGTAACCTAGGCGTTTCTTCGTCAAAGGTTATTCTTGTTCAAATAATTGGAATTCGTTGATGATTTACATTTTGGAGGGGATTGTGGACTCTGGTTCCTCATGCTAGTTTTTGTAAAAGTCTACCTTCTCTTTGGACCTTGTCTACATACAAGTTTCATTGTATGTTTCATCCAGGAACTTTAAAATTATTACATAAGATATCTGTTCATGGAATAAAAGGTTATTGATTCTTTTCTTTTCGTTCCTGAGAAACAGGAAATAAAGTAGTCATCTTTTATTCAGTGTACTCTGGGATTATTTGCCCTCCTTGTATTTATACAGCTATCTAAACTAGAGAGTGCCAAGAGTGTATTTTTTCCTTCATAATGGTTGCAAATTTTAGTTTTGCTGCCAAAATCAAAGGAAAATATCTACTTCTAAATCTTCAGCAGCACTTATTTATGCAGTATCAAATATCTAAAAGACTGCTGTGAAGAAGAGAGGAGAGCATGTCTTTATAGGATACTTTTGTTTTATAAGAGTTGTTTTATTGAAGATTTAAGGTGTAAGAATTGCTTTTCCACTGACAAGTTGGGTTGGGGTCCCTATGGTGCCTGCTGACACCTTTCCTGGCACTCGCCAGCTGGTTTTGGAAAGTGGGTGAGGCCAGGCAGGACTTGTATCCAGTAGGGTTACTGATTGCCCCTGGAGATCTGATTGCCTGAGCAGATTTTCTAAAAATTGCTTCAGTGGCAGCTGCCACCACAGCACAAGGATCTTCACTGTATGACTGAAAATAAGTTGTGTCTATACAAGAAAATACTTTTAAACAATATGTTCATTTTAAAAGGCATTCAATTAATCAGAATTTCTGCTGGAAATGTTGAAGAGTTGCTGTTAAAGCTATGCATCATTTCACTCCGTGACATGGTGAGGTAATCTCTGTTTCCTGCAGCAGCCATTTTGTAATTCCGTCCACCACCCTGTCTCAGAATTCCAAAGGTGCCTGTAAAGTCAAAAAGGCTGGAAATCCTTGAGTTAGATTATCAAAGCAGGGTATGTTATAAAATGGATGAAAAGGCACACACACGTGTGTCTGGGGGGCACTGAACAGGGATAGAAATCCCTTTGACCCAAAACTTTTCTCCTGACCAGAGTCTCCCTTTACAGAATACTGCAAGCTTTTAAGTCCTGTCCTATGAATAGACCAGTTCCTTCCCTTTCCCCTTCCCTTTTTAACTAATGGCCAGACAAAATGATACCTGTGGTCCCAAGGACACTGTGCTATTTTGAAGCAGCTTCCATCATGGAACTCCTTTTAATTGCACTGCATGGGCAGATTCTGGTCAGCACCGCTGTGATGCAGGGGGAGGAAGAGCTTCTGCCTTCTTCCAATGCTGTTTTTCCAACTAAAGGCAGCATTGGGGGGGGGCAGCTGTACGGGCAATTAATGATTAGAATTAATCTGATTAGAATCAAGCCCCATAGTGCAGTTAAAAGGATTTGTCCAGTAATAACTCCATGCTTGCAGAGATGGTGGGACGTTTCCAAGGATGAAATATTGTCTCATTCAGCCCTGACTCTCAGCTTTTCTCAGTATTCTGAAGGCAATGAACATGCTCATATCTCAAAAGGCTCGGGTTTCTTTTGGGATCTTTAAGATGACAAAATAGTGGGTTGTTTTTTTTTTTTTGCTTATCTAGGGAGTCCTGTAATGATACAGAAAATCTCAGCCTTGACTGTGGGTAGGCCTCTTTTGCTGCCTTGATGATAGGCACATGGCTGTAGGCCAACTTACATGCTACAGTAGTCTTTGGAATTTAAGAAGAGGGAGAATTTGCAGGTCAAATGCTGTTTTGTGAGTTTCCTGCAAGTAACTCAACTCCAAGACTCATAGGGCCTGATTCAAATCAACATCATAGCATGTGGGAAAAGGTAGTCTTAAGGCTTCCCCCCATGCTGTCTTTCTGATTTGAAATAGGTGACCACTGTGTGCCATGTTAAGGGCTTATGTGTAACCTGATGGTGCCTGTGCAGCCCTTGACAGGGCAAATAGTGGCTCTCCAGAGACATTTATGATCAGAAAAATGGCTCCCTCTACTTGCACACCAAGGTCTCAGTCCAAATTTGGCCCCCCAACTCTGTATTTGACTGAAAATATTAGTGGCTGATCTGGAGTAGGGATGTGTGCTTGGTATATACTAAGCCGAATAAATAACCGAAAAATACTGAAATAGCCGTGCACGAATAAAAGCTGATATTATCCAGTTTTTATTCGGGTGCAGCTAGAAGACATTTAAGGATACTGTTATCTTCTTAAATTCTTTGTGAGTTCACTTGCCAAGTCACACCGCTGTGGTGGCGCAACTCTATGATTGAAGTCAGCAAGCATTTAAAGTTTAAATACCTTCTGAGTTCACGACTTGACTCCGTGAGTGAACTCAGAAGGCATTTAAAGAGACTGGTTCCCATAGGGTATAATTGAGCCAAATAAATTTGGGTTTCCAGAATACTTACCTGAATCCCAATACAAAACCAATATTTTGCACACCCCTAATCTGGAGATATCCATAATGTATAGTTTGACCTTATGATGTTTTATACAAGAAGAAATAATACTATACAAGTGGTACCAAATATTCATTTCACCAGGCTTTTAGGAATATGTCCCCATCTATTACTTTTTCTTGTTCTGTACCATTTTGTAGCTTGCTGTTCCATATTCTTTGCATGGTTTATTTCCCCCATAGTGCATTTGTCTGCTTCTTAGTTTTAGAGGTCATCTATAGCAATGATTGCCAAATCTCATCTTTTTACTTATCTGTTGTTTCCAGCTTTTAGAAACTAATGTTCTTTAGTTGTTTTTTCTGTGTCAGTCACATGAGATTTGGCATCTTCTAATCATAGATGTTCCCCAAGGCCCTGTGAACCACTTATTGATGCACTTCAAAGAGAACCCAATGCAACACATGAGCTTGGCAGTATATTATGATTCCAGTTATGTAGAAAACAAAATAATTATAATTTCTCCTATTCCCTGATGCGCCGATGAGGAACATCTTTTTGTATCTGTCACAACAGCAATGGGGCTTTCATCATGACAAAATTTCTATATGGAAAGGGATTCCATGTAGCTTGCTAAGTGATGAGTCAGATGGATGGATGGACAGATGGATATTTATTTGCATTATTCATTGTCTAGCTTTCTCATTGAGACTCAAGGCGAATTATGCAGTGTAAACCAGGGCAATCAATAGAATAAGATATTTGATGAGCAAAGTAATAGGAGTATGATTACAGAAAGCTGAAACAATACATAAGTATTATTTATTTAGGATACTGCTGCCTCTTCAGACTCTGCTCAAGGCGGCTTATAATTAAAATGTAACAATGTGAAAAAGTCTTTAAAAACAAGCAATGGAACATAAATAACATTAAAATCGTCCTTAAAACAGAAACAGACCATTAAAAAGCTGGTAAAATAAACCACCTAATTAAAAATCTGAGTAAAAAGATATGTTTGGGTCTGGCACCTGAAAGAAAAAAAGGAGCCATATGTGACCCTCATGGGGGAGAGCATTCCAGAGGTAAGGTGCCATCACAGAAAATGTTCTGTCTCTATTTATTTGACATTGGAATTGTATAGGTATTGGAATTGTATAGGTAGAAAACAATGTAATGAGACCAAGGTAATATACTCAGAAAACAGATAATATATACTGTACATAGTGGTGTAGTCCACAGTCCTGTTCCCTTTATTAAAATATGTTGAACCATTGCATTATAATATAGCTCTGTTACCTTTATAAAACTGCGCTCTTGAACAGTTCTGTTTTACGCCATTTGCAGAGTGCCAGAAGTAAAGGGGCCTTCATGACCTTCTCAGGCAGGCTACTGCAAAAGGTGGAGACCACAACAGAAAATGCATGTGTACAGGCAGTTGTTGATCTCACCCATTTGCAGGAAGGTACCTGTAGACAGCCCTTCTTGGATGAGTTAAGGTGTTGTGGCTGGGCATAGGAAGAGAGGTGGCCCAAGGCCATGTAGGGCTTTCTATAGATAGACAGGACCTTGTAATGAATATGGTGCCAAATGAGCAGCCAATGGAGTGACTGCAGAATGGGCGTAATTTGCATGCTGCACCTAGTTTCTGGTAATAGCTGGCCTACAGCATTTTGTCTCTGGAGTCTCTGAGCTGACTTCAAAGACAGACCTATGTAGAGGGCATTCCAGTAGTCTAGTCTTGATGTTACCATGGACCCATGGTGGCCAGATTGATTATAATTTTCTTCATTCCCTTTGCCTTTGTACATTTGCAAAAATAAAACCATCTTCTTTATTATTCTCACCAATATATATATATTTGCCATGAAAATATAAAGTATTGTTTTTATAGTATCAGGTCTCTTAAAAGGCTTAGAGAGCCTGCTTTATCATGTCATATAAAGTCTATCTGAAATAGGATGACAGGGACCCAGCCACCTTGACACCTGGATGGACATGCACTTATAGGGAGGTAGTTCTGTTTTTGTCACAGTGCTTTGGTTTGTTGATATGGATAGAAAGAGAGGGAACTTAAGATATGCAGGTAATTAAAAGGAGTTTCACTGAAAAGCAGCATGTTGAATTCAGTCCTGGTGCTTATAAGTAGCTAGTGCAGTCTGGTTAATGTGTTCCTCCCACTCTGTTACTGAGATACATACCATTGTGGATTTTACTTTTGTGTACTTGCTGATGAGGCTTTACAAATAGCAGAGGAAAGAAGGAAAGCGAAAGGCAAAGGCGAAAAGGAAAGATTTACCCAACTGAATGCAGATTTCCAGAGAACAGCAAGGAGAGATAAGGAGGCCTTCCTGAATGAACAGTGCAAAGTAATAGAAGAAAACAATAGAATGGGAAGGACTAGAGATCTCTTCAAGAAAATTGGAGAAATCAAGGGAGCGTTCCATGCAAAGATGGCCATGATAAAGGACAAAAACGGTAGGGACCTAACAGAAGCAGAAGAGATTAGGAAAAGATGGCAAGAATACACAGAAGAACTATACAAGAAAGACCTCGATGTCCTTGACAACCATGACGGTATAATCACTGACCTCGAGCCAGACAGGATGGACATGCACTTATAGGGAGGTAGTTCTGTTTTTGTCACAGTGCTTTGGTTTGTTGATATGGATAGAAAGAGAGGGAACTTAAGATATGCAGGTAATAAAAGGAGTTTCACTGAAAAGCAGCATGTTGAATTCAGTCCTGGTGCTTATAAGTAGCTAGTGCAGTCTGACTAATGTGTTCCTCCCACTCTGTTACTGAGATACATACCATTGTGGATTTTACTTTTGTGTACTTGCTAAGCAGATATGTATGATGTGGCCTCTAGCTGGAAAGGTAGAAACACCCAAGAATTCTGGGAGAAAGAATGCTGGCCATCTGCAAGAACTTCCTTAAGCATGCTAGACTCTGTGCTCTTTTGGAATTTCAAAAGTTAGTTAGGGTTTTGTATTAACAATTTGAACTGCTGATACATGATGTCAGGAGACATTAACTTTTAAAATGTTATATTGGTTCCCTTGTGACTTCAGAAGATTTTACTTTGGGGAAGAAAAAACAAGGAATTGGTTGGTATGTGTTAAATTGTAAAGAAGAGTACAGTTGAAACGTGACTCTGTGAAACATAGCCTATGTAATAATAACAAACAGGAGTTTGTGAATGTTCAAGGTTCTGGCCATTTACACTCCACTTTCTTAGTTTGGGTCTCCTGCCAAAGGTCATCATGGACATATGCACTACCATGAATACTAGGAAGCAGATATAATGGCCGAGTTCAGACTGGCAGTTTGCCACGATATAGACACGAGCCAGAAACGTTCCACAACCAGATTGAAGGGGCCATTCACACAGGAACATCTGTCTGGCGTTCCCCAGCCATACTCAACCTGTCTTTTAACGCTTCGCTCCCAAGTTTAAAAGGTACCTGGTGAAAGTGGTATCAAACCCTGGAAAGCGCGATTCTCCTGCGTCCATCCCACACCAACAAAGTGTGAACGCCAAAAGCCGTGGTTTTTTTCTGCGCCTATGCACATAAGCGCTCATGCACATAAACGCATATCTTCAGAATACCAAAAAGAAAGCCGTGCCTTACAGCCGTGCCTCCGCCAGGGGCGGGCCAACAGTGTGAATGCTCCCTTGCGCCTCCTCCCCGGTATGCTCCCGCATCAGTCGGTGCAGTGTGACCAGGAAAACCTGGAACAGTTTGTTCCAGGTCTTTTTTGCCACGACTCCCTCCCGCTTCAAACTGCCAGTCTGAACTCGGCCAATGTCACTGCTTCAAGGTTACATTTTGGAACCCTGCAATGGCATAGCTGTTGGAACTTTCCCATCGGAAGTACATATGTACCACCCATCATACTGTAGGATCAGGCTGCTAATTTTCTTTCAAATTAGTGCTATTCTGTTTATTTTCTTATTACCATTTGTTGAATGTATTGGCCACCAATTAATATATTTAACCCTCGTAGTTACCATTGTGAATAAGCCAAACAATATTAATGATTGAGTCGTTTGTCAGTCACAAGCAAGCAGCTCCTTTGATAAAGTTGTTTCTGAATGGAAATTGTATTTCAAGAATATGTTTAGAATTTTTCTTTCTTTGTTTCTTAGTTCAAAAAGCACCGATTATCAGTTGTCCTCACAAACAACTTTGCTAAATCAGTAGTGAACGTGGCAGATTTCGTAAGTATAACTAACCAGCTGCTGTCCTAGATCTATTGTGAGTCTTATCACAGGGACAGTAATTTCAGGACATAATGAGAGAGAGAGATAGCAACAGCATCTTTATTCATCGGTCTCAATTGAGCCAGACTCTTAATGGTAGATGAAGTCACACTTATCTCAGTAGAACCATTCCTGCATTTCATATTATGTTTATCATGAAATATCTTGCTGAATCAAAGTTGTGACTCTTTAAAAAGCTATCCTTTTTTAAACAATGACCCTTGCGGGTCTCCACTTGTATATTCTAATATTTAGACCTTGATCACATCTGTTCAACCTGTTAGAAAGGAGATGACAATTGTCCTTCAGGAATGTAATGTTCTTTATGCTCTATATATTTTAAAAGAGGCAAAAGTTACTGTGGTGTTTGCTGATTGTTTGATTTGTTAATGTTCTAGATTTATAAAGAACAACTCAACACCAGGATAGTATTGGTTGCTATGGAAACCTGGAGTACTGATAACAAGTTCACCATATCTGAAAACCCACTGGTGACTCTGCGTGCATTTATGAAATACAGGAGGGATTTTATCAAAGAGAAAAGTGATGCAGTTCATCTTTTTTCGTATGTAATTTCATTGGGCTTTTTGATTACTGCTTGGGATAGGGAGGTCTAACCCTCTCATTCTGTTGCTAGTACAGACTGACACATTTTCCCATGTGTTCTTGTAAGGTGACTGAACAAACTGCACAGGAAAATGCCTAGGGAATAAAATAACACTGTATTTTCATTGTTCCAGCTTTTTAGTACCCGGGCCCAAACAGCAATTTCTGTAAACATCCTTTGGAGTAATCTGTTTCTTCTAAAGCACCTTTTAGATTAAACCCTAGGTTCACCTGTACTCTGTTTCAAAGTCCAAAGCAGAACAGGCAGCAGCAGAAATATTTGCTTAAACCCAATCGCTTTGTAAAGCTGACATGGGATTTCTAGGGCCAACAGGGTAAGAGCTACCAACCCACCCACCTGATTTTGTGATTTACTACAGTCTGCCCTTTCAGGTACTTGTTTGCTCAGAAAGTGAGCTGGTTTGGAGAGAAGTACTTGGAGGGTGCAGCTAAGAAGGGCTGTGACCATCTCTGCTGATCTGTCCCTGTGGTAGTTACATTGGATATTTGTACTAATCTAACATTCTTATGACTGACTTCCCGAGGAGTAATACAGGCATAGTAAGCAAGCATCTTTTGTTTTATTAGCTGACTTAAGGTGGAATTTTTCTAATCCTATTCTCTGCGGAAACTTCACAGTAGTCCAAGTGCCCTGATGGGGCACATTTGATTCCTACAAACGGCACTGAAACTGTGCAGATAATAATATGGAACTTTGCTAGTTTACACAACGTTCAGACTCAAACATGAAACAGAGTGGGTAGCACAGTCCACCCAGGGGTACAATTTTCCATACTCACAGAAACCTTATTTACCTTATTATCAGAGTGGTGAATCAACCAATTGGGAAGGCCTCAGACACATCCCCTTTCCATTGTCTGTTTGGAACATTATAGTTTTTAGATTGTTGTTGTTTTCTAATTGTTTCCTTCTGTTTTTTAAAGAGGGAGTCAGTTTCAGAGCAGTCGCAGTGGGGCAGCTTACATTGGTGGAATTTGCTCGTTACTGAAAGGTGGAGGTGTGAATGAAGTAAGTCTTCACAGTTGTAGAAATACAAACTGGCACAGTGATCTCAGCATTCCATTGTATATTTTGACAAAGCCATCTCTTGTTCTTTGTTCATTACACAGTGTAATGCTCTGTTCTAGGAAGTTTCAAAGACCAATCCCCTTTCCTGTCTTTGGGTTCTAGGGTTGCCCCATGCCCCATCCTAAATAATCTTCCCTCTAGATCTCTACAAGTTTGTTTTGATCTAAAAATAATGAGAACCTGAAGAGCTAACTTAGAAACTGATGAACTTCTTGTAATGGGAAGTTTAAGCCAGGCTGCCACCTTTCTGTACTGTTAGAGTTCCTTTACTGGGTGTTAGAGAAAAGTGTTCCATCTTTTTAAGAGCAGTTTCAGGCTTCATCTTACATTCCACATTCACAATTGCAGAAGGTCCCCTA
>NW_015174311.1:275906-284502 GCF_001447785.1 Gekko japonicus | reverse complement strand
TGTGAGAGAGGTAGGGGGAGACAGGAGGAAGCAAAGGCGTGAGGAATAGGATAACCATCCCGCAAGTTTCTTGCGGGTCTCCACTTGTATATTCTAATATTTAGACCTTGATCACATCTGTTCAACCTGTTAGAAAGGAGATGACAATTGTCCTTCAGGAATGTAATGTTCTTTATGCTCTATATATTTTAAAAGAGGCAAAAGTTACTGTGGTGTTTGCTGATTGTTTGATTTGTTAATGTTCTAGATTTATAAAGAACAACTCAACACCAGGATAGTATTGGTTGCTATGGAAACCTGGAGTACTGATAACAAGTTCACCATATCTGAAAACCCACTGGTGACTCTGCGTGCATTTATGAAATACAGGAGGGATTTTATCAAAGAGAAAAGTGATGCAGTTCATCTTTTTTCGTATGTAATTTCATTGGGCTTTTTGATTACTGCTTGGGATAGGGAGGTCTAACCCTCTCATTCTGTTGCTAGTACAGACTGACACATTTTCCCATGTGTTCTTGTAAGGTGACTGAACAAACTGCACAGGAAAATGCCTAGGGAATAAAATAACACTGTATTTTCATTGTTCCAGCTTTTTAGTACCCGGGCCCAAACAGCAATTTCTGTAAACATCCTTTGGAGTAATCTGTTTCTTCTAAAGCACCTTTTAGATTAAACCCTAGGTTCACCTGTACTCTGTTTCAAAGTCCAAAGCAGAACAGGCAGCAGCAGAAATATTTGCTTAAACCCAATCGCTTTGTAAAGCTGACATGGGATTTCTAGGGCCAACAGGGTAAGAGCTACCAACCCACCCACCTGATTTTGTGATTTACTATAGTCTGCCCTTTCAGGTACTTGTTTGCTCAGAAAGTGAGCTGGTTTGGAGAGAAGTACTTGGAGGGTGCAGCTAAGAAGGGCTGTGACCATCTCTGCTGATCTGTCCCTGTGGTAGTTACATTGGATATTTGTACTAATCTAACATTCTTATGACTGACTTCCCGAGGAGTAATACAGGCATAGTAAGCAAGCATCTTTTGTTTTATTAGCTGACTTAAGGTGGAATTTTTCTAATCCTATTCTCTGCGGAAACTTCACAGTAGTCCAAGTGCCCTGATGGGGCACATTTGATTCCTACAAACGGCACTGAAACTGTGCAGATAATAATATGGAACTTTGCTAGTTTACACAACGTTCAGACTCAAACATGAAACAGAGTGGGTAGCACAGTCCACCCAGGGGTACAATTTTCCATACTCACAGAAACCTTATATACCTTATTATCAGAGTGGTGAATCAACCAATTGGGAAGGCCTCAGACACATCCCCTTTCCATTGTCTGTTTGGAACATTATAGTTTTTAGATTGTTGTTGTTTTCTAATTGTTTCCTTCTGTTTTTTAAAGAGGGAGTCAGTTTCAGAGCAGTCGCAGTGGGGCAGCTTACATTGGTGGAATTTGCTCGTTACTGAAAGGTGGAGGTGTGAATGAAGTAAGTCTTCACAGTTGTAGAAATACAAACTGGCACAGTGATCTCAGCATTCCATTGTATATTTTGACAAAGCCATCTCTTGTTCTTTGTTCATTACACAGTGTAATGCTCTGTTCTAGGAAGTTTCAAAGACCAATCCCCTTTCCTGTCTTTGGGTTCTAGGGTTGCCCCATGCCCCATCCTAAATAATCTTCCCTCTAGATCTCTACAAGTTTGTTTTGATCTAAAAATAATGAGAACCTGAAGAGCTAACTTAGAAATTGATGAACTTCTTGTAATGGGAAGTTTAAGCCAGGCTGCCACCTTTCTGTACTGTTAGAGTTCCTTTACTGGGTGTTAGAGAAAAGTGTTCCATCTTTTTAAGAGCAGTTTCAGGCTTCATCTTACATTCCACATTCACAATTGCAGAAGGTCCCCTAAGCTCTTAAGGGAAGGATGATGCTGGATAGTACTGACACTTAACTGAGAATCTGCAATTGACATAATAGGGCAATGCACTACAGTTGAGTCTTTCACCTATTCCTCTCCAAGATCCTTGGATCTGCAGGTAACTTGTTCAGCCTTAAATAGTGCCATCCAAATTGGACTTACTCTCTTCCAAGTATATTGATGTCAGTGGGTTTATAAGAATGTAACTCTAATTAGGACTGCACTGTTATAAAATTAAGTGCTCTAAGCACAATTGAGAGTTGGTCTTAAAGGTGCCATTGGACTCTAAATTTATTGTACTGCTTCAGACCAACATGGTTGACCATCTGTAATAGTGGATGTTATATGTTCTAAAAGTATCTTTATTTGTATCATTCTGCTTGTTTGGTGTTAATCTGCAACTCATGGGTTAACCTATGAACTAAATGCTACAGGTTTGAGCATCTTTTTTTCTTCAGGACAATTATTTGAAAATCTGTTTAGAAAGATGTACTTGAAAGTTGACATCTTGCTCTCAAAGCAATTACTGCCTTTTTCACCCTTTCAGTTTGGAAAATCTGATTTAATGTCAGTTACGTTGGCGCAGTCCTTAGCTCACAATCTTGGTATTTTCTCGGACAAAAGAAAACTGCAAAGTGGTAAGGTTTTTCAGATGAGTATGGCCATTCGTCTCCCTACCCTTTTCATGTCTCCCTACCCTTTTCAAAACTTTCTCTGCTTTTCTTTTTGAGTCTTTATGGTTTACATAACTTTCTCTGCTTCCCTTTTTCATTCTTTATGGTTTTTCATGTTTGTTTTTAAGAAACTTTACTGTAAAGGAAATCCAGCTGAATTTTTGTTGGAAAAAGTGTTTTGTTAAATATGGAATGGGGAATAATTAATTGTGGAATCATGTGCAATTTTGGCTCTCTTGACATTCCAGAGGGAGTTTCATTCAATAATTTTACTCCACATTATTTATTTGAAATATTGCTTTAAAATAGAAATTTGTGTCAAAATAATTTTAAAGGTCTTATTTGTTCATTTTTAGGTGAGTGTAAATGTGAGGATACATGGTATGGATGCATAATGGGAGACACTGGGTAAGGCATTTAATTATGGAAATTGCCATGAAATGAAAATATAAATGAATGGTTTGTGAGCTGTGAAAAAAGCAATGATGCTGAATATATGGCCTCAGTTGCATTCAGGCACACAAAGTCACTAAAATAAAATATTATGTATGTACACTTTTAAGCTGCCATTGGCTTTAGCTGTATTACACTTGTGTAAATCATCACCAAACCACGACAGAATTATTATAATAATCACAAAATGATGCTTTATTATTCTCTAAAGTAGTATGAAATGGTTGAAGTTTATGCTTTTGTAGACTGTATGAATTGGATCCCGCCAGTTTCTCACCCATTCTTATCTAGTTCCTGTGCATATTACAGGCCGCAGCCACATGGCTTTCGTACATGGAAATCCCATGATTTTCATCAGCATAGCTTTTTTGGGTGGTCAGTATGTGAAGCTGCCTTACAATGAATCAGACCTATCAGGGTCAGCCAGTATTGTCTACTCTGATGGGTGGCAGCTCTCTGGGGTCTTAGGTTCAGATCTTTCACATAACCAACTGCCTGGTCTTTTTAAACTGGAGACACCAGAGTTTGAACCTAGGACCTTTTGTATGCTAATAGATGTTCTACCACTCAGCCACAGCTGCCTCTTTCCTTTTACACCAGCATAAAAGTTGGTTGGACCCAAATCTGTGCTTTAATGGCTGCTGATCATTGTGGCTAAATACTAATTACAAACAATGTGTTGCGAGGAAGACATGAAGCAACTGGCTACTGGAAACCGGATGCTAGACCAAACAAACTTGCGGTCTGATCCAGCAGGGCTCTTCTGCGAGATGTCTTGTCATTGGTTCAATAAGCTTCTGGGTGGCTGGTCTTGTCTGATGTTTGTCCAAGAATTCATGTGGACTTCTTCCAGTTCTGTTTGACTAATATGTATATAATAAAATAACAATAATCAATACAGCAGGCTTTATTTTGCATGTTGTTTAAGCGCAGTTTAGATTATACTGGGCCTGTTTTTCACTGACACTTTGAAAAGGGATCAGCAGCATGCCTAAACCTGAAAACATGCCATGCTCTTCCAGGCTAAGCAGCCTCCTTAACCATATGTATAGTTTTAGCTGCATTCAGGCCTCATACTAATATTCTGCTGTGCTGATGAGTCTTGATTTTTCTCATGTGAACTGTAGTCATGTTTTGCCTTGGTGACATTTAAATTGAAATATAAGTGCCATCTGTATTCTGTGAACATTTATATGGGTTTTTACATGTGAGGGATCCTGATCACATTCTTTTTAATCTTGCACTAGTCATGACTTTTTAATCTTCACTAGTCATGACTGGCCCAGGTAATCTGCCAATTTAAATAATGTAAGATAGACATATGGATAAACTAATTTAGATTACTTAGGATATTACCCCAAAAATACAGTGTCATTTTGATCACACTGTTCTTCCTGTGTTTTATTTACATTAAAACAGCTCAGCAAAACAACTAACTCTCTTTAAAAATACACATCAACAATACAATGAATAGGATCAGGCTGTAATCATACACACTCAATAATCCGCTATCAATGCACTTTCCAACTGGTTTTTTACTGTGTGAATTGGCAAAATCCATTTTGAAAGTAGATTACTTAGTGTGTGTGACTGCAGCCTAAGTCTACCATATTTATGAATTCAAATAACCAGTCAATCAATTACAAACTTTTTTTCCATTAACAGCTACTTTCTTCCATCCAAGTTCTCCAAATGTGATATTGAGGAGTATCAAGAATTTTTAAATAATGGAGGTGGAGCTTGCCTTTTCAATAAGCCTTCCAAGGTAATATAATTTGACTCAGAGGAAGGTAGCATTATGTTGTTCTGTTCTGGTTTTTTGGCTACTGTGTGACACAGAGTTTTAGACTGGATGGGCCATTGGCCTGATCCAACATGGCTTCTCATGTGTTCTTATGTTCTTTGGTCACTGTCAGGGTCATTATCTTGAAATGATTGTCCATAAACAAGTATGAGGTAGTACGGAACAATTGTTATCTGTTATCATTCCCTAGTTATATTAAATGAGCCATATGTATTAGGCTGTGCCTGCATGAGCTTCCCACTGTCTGCTGATTTTGAGTTTCATTGGGCTAAATTGCTTGGGCACCTTAGAGACTGCCAGGTTCCTGTGTTCCATTGCAATCTGTTGATCTGTGAAGAATGTGCTCTTAATTATTCCATTGGTATGCAAACATGTACCATGGGGTTGCACAGTATCCTCAGTACTTCAGTATTCCTCAGTACTTCAGCCTGCCTTTGTTGTAGAGGGAGAGAGTGTATAATATGCACACACTCTAACATAGATAAGTTGTTTGAGCTAAAGGAAATGATGAAGTTTCATGTAATGTGTTTTGCTTAAAACCTAGGCTAAATTCCTACACGAGAAGTACTTTTTTTTGGCAGAATGCAGAGAAGTATACCTACAGCTTCCTCCTCCTAAGACATTGTCACTTGCACATATGTAAATAATAGCCCCAAAGTTCAGCCACTTACACTTCCTTTCTGTACACAAAAAGCGACCTGGGACAAAACAACCCCAGAAATCTACTGAATTTGACATTTGGGGTGTCTTTTTATCCCCGGTCATATAATACATTTGGGGTAAAGGTAAATACCCATACATTTTCCCCCAGAAAACTGCTCCAGGGAACCAGATGGGAGGATACAGCCCGTCCTTATAATCTTGAGAATATCTGCCTCACCACAAAGAAAGATTCCTGGGGCTCAAAACTACCCATAACTTAAAGAAAATTTGCAATTTTTGTGTTGTTATCAGTGCAGTTATCTTCCACCTGATGTACAAGTGTAGTTTCAGGCTCTAGGTATTTTAGTGTTGTAAAACACAATGTCTTCTACTGCCACAAACACATTTTTATGGGATATATTTCGTCCTCAAGATACACTGGAATTTGGCCTGGGGTTGAAGTACACCCCAGAATACATTTTTTAAAAGATTGTGTTAGATATTGTTGAGCCTGGACAGGAACTCCCTGCAGCTAAAAAGGAGACTGATAATGGCACGCAGACAGTCATTTTTCTGGGCCTTCCTTTTAAATTGCTCTTAGCCCTAATCGCCAAAATGCTTTTAGCCTGTGCAACTTTTACTAGAGTAGCTTGGGGATTTCTGGGAGGAGAACTTTTGAAACAATAGAGGGGGCAGACTGCGTGAGCACATCAAATTTAAGCGTACCCCTTTGGATCCTGGTCATAGAACATGTGTCCTCAAGCAGTTGAATTAAATGTAAATTTTATTGCTTATTGGAGCATTATAAAACAAAGAATGCATTGAGTCATTGTGTGTGCTTGCTGACACATCAGGCTGATTCTCCTTGGCAAAATTTGTTGTTTATATTTTTAAGTGTTGTAATTGAGAGCAGGGCTGGATCTCTGTGTGTTTTCTTTAAACAGTGGCAGATGGGGAGGATAGTTAAATCCTCTTTATTCAGTGATTCCTGCAGGTTTACAGCTATCTGTTTTTAAGTAATAAAACCCTTTGTTTTTCAGTAGTCTTGCATAACTGCATTATAAATTATGCCGTATAGACTATAATTGCAGGATGGATTATGAACATTCAGATTTTTTTCCTTATGCAGTACTGAAATATACCCTGACCTCAGATCTCAGAAACTAAGCTGATCTCATCAGATCTCAGAAACTAAGCTGGATTGTTCTTGGTTTGTACTTGGATGGGAGACCCCCCCAAAAAATCCAGGGTTGCTATGCAGAGGCAGGCAATGGCAAATCACCTCTGAATGTCCCTCGCCTTGAAAACCCTATGGGGGTCACCATAAGTTGGCTGCCACCACTTTGCCACTGAAGTATAGAAAGCAAAACTCTTGCAACTGAAACATTAAGACCTGTTCTAATTCTGCATCTTTCCCAGCATTGTACTTATAACACATAAATATAGTTTAAGATGGAAAAAACATGTTAATTTTTAAAGTAAATATTGTAAAAGGAATATGTTCGTTAAACTCAGACTGGTAAAGACACATTATAAAGGTCTCAATATGAGTCTTTCCAAAAGAAAAAAGTACTAACTCTTGCTTAATACAGAAAGGAAGAATGATTCAAGTTATCTTGTATATATTATCACATTCATAATTGCGTAGTGTGAATATTAATGGGGGAAATTAATTCTGACTTTCAATTAACTTTTAAAGCATTTCCACATCTGAAAATATTTTCCCCACTGATTTCTTTTCTACTGCAGCTTCTTGATCCTCCGGTATGTGGCAATGGTTTTGTTGAAGCCGGTGAAGAGTGCGACTGTGGGACTCCCGCAGTAAGTCCTCCGATGCGTAGTTACAGGAGCAGCTCTTCTAGATAGGGGCAGAGCCCTTCACTTCCGAATTGGAATAGTTAAGATATAAACAATCTTATATGGGGAAATCTTGCCTTAACTCATGGTATTTTCTTTCTAACTAGTTACATTATGTAATGAACAAGATACATGTATTATGTACACATATGTAGTGGAGCTGATGGAGGTTCCCTATGCTTTTAATGTAGGGTGCAAAAAAGAGAAAATTGTACTGTAGTGCAGCAAACACAAGACTACTTGTCTGTCCTTTTTATGGAATTCTAGGAGCTAATACCTATATTGACTGTGTGGCTAGAAAGTAAAATAAGGGTCAAGCTTCTTACTTCATTTGGGAGATCTGGCTTCCTTCTTCATTTGTGGCAACATTAAATTTTCATCAGAAGGGAAACAAAACCAAAAATGACAAATGCTGTTCCCTATCCTATCAGAGAACATTGGTCCAACCAGTTCTGTGTCCCTGCAGTGTTGTGGCCATGCAAAACAGCTTCCTGCCTTTCAGTAACTCAGTTTAATACATGATTATAATAGAGGTTGTTAAATACTTGGCTTTTCACAAAGCCGCCAAAAGTTCCTGTGTAAAATAAGCAGACATAGGATGAGAGGATGAGTCCTGTCGTGGATTAGAAACTGGCTAAGCAATGGTAAGCAGGAGTGTAGGAATCAATGCACAATTCTTGTGATGGAGTGGAATAAACAGTGGGGTCGTCCAGGGATTAGGATTGGGACTAGGGTGATTTAATTTTTTCATAAGTGATCTGCAGCTGGGAGTAAATGTTTAAGAAGCAAGTTTGCAAATGGCACCAAATTATTCAGGAGGGTTTAAAATTGAAGAGGATTGTGAGGAGCTCCAAGGATCTTCCCAGTTTGGATGAGAAGGCAACAATATGGCAGGTCAGGTTTAGTGTAAGTAAGTATAAAGTGTAAGTAAGTATATTTGTGGCAAGTGCCTTATTTTACATATACACTGATTGGAGTGGAATTTGTCCTGGTGGGGACTAACCTGATTTTGGCGGTTGAGGTAGATAGCTAACTGAAAATGTTGGCATGCAGTAATAATGAGGCAAACAAATTCTGTGCTAGGGATTCTTAAGGAAGGGATTGAAAATAAAATGATCAGTATTGTAATGTGCTTCTATGGTCCACATTTGGGATATTCTGTACAATTCAAACACTGTCTGCCCTCCATTTACTTTTGCAGCCCTCCCCTCTCCAAGACCCTGATTGTCAAGTTACTCCCACCTACAGTGTTT
>NW_015174311.1:269785-275399 GCF_001447785.1 Gekko japonicus | reverse complement strand
AATTGGAATAGTTAAGATATAAACAATCTTATATGGGGAAATCTTGCCTTAACTCATGGTATTTTCTTTCTAACTAGTTACATTATGTAATGAACAAGATACATGTATTATGTACACATATGTAGTGGAGCTGATGGAGGTTCCCTATGCTTTTAATGTAGGGTGCAAAAAAGAGAAAATTGTACTGTAGTGCAGCAAACACAAGACTACTTGTCTGTCCTTTTTATGGAATTCTAGGAGCTAATACCTATATTGACTGTGTGGCTAGAAAGTAAAATAAGGGTCAGGCTTCTTTCTTCATTTGGGAGATCTGGCTTCCTTCTTCATTTGTAGCAACATTAAATTTTCATTAGAAGGGAAACAAAACCAAAAATGACAAATGCTGTTCCTTATCCTATCAGAGAACATTGGTCCAATCAGTTCTGTGTCCCTGCAGTATTGTGGCCATGCAAAACAGCTTCCTGCCTTTCAGTAACTCAGTTTAATACATGATTATAATAGAGGTTGTTAAATACTTGGCTTTTCACAAAGCCGCCAAAAGTTCCTGTGTAAAATAAGCAGACATAGGATGAGAGGATGAGTCCTGTCGTGGATTAGAAACTGGCTAAGCAATGGTAAGCAGGAGTGTAGGAAACAATGCAGAATTCTTGTGATGGAGTGGAGTAAACAGTGGGGTCCTCCAGGGGTTAGGATTGTGACTAGGGTGATCTAATTTTTTCATAAGTGATCTGGAGCTGGCAGTAAATGTTTAAGAAGCAAGTTTGCAAATGGCACCAAATTATTCAGGAGGGTTTAAAATTGAAGAGGATTGTGAGGAGCTCCAAGGATCTTCCCAGTTTGGATGAGAAGGCAACAATATGGCAGGTCAGGTTTAGTGTAAGTAAGTATAAAGTGTAAGTAAGTATATTTGTGGCAAGTGCCTTATTTTACATATACACTGATTGGAGTGGAATTTGTCCTGGTGGGGACTAACCTGATTTTGGCGGTTGAGGTAGATAGCTAACTGAAAATGTTGGCATGCAGTAATAATGAGGCAAACAAATTCTGTGCTAGGGATTCTTAAGGAAGGGATTGAAAATAAAATGATCAGTATTGTAATGTGCTTCTATGGTCCACATTTGGGATATTCTGTACAATTCAAACACTGTCTGCCCTCCATTTACTTTTGCAGCCCTCCCCTCTCCAAGACCCTGATTGTCAAGTTACTCCCACCTACAGTGTTTTATTTATTTAATGTTTAGAGGAAGATGTGGATGCTTTTCATGACGTGTGCTTTCCAAACTTCTGTTACACAATTGCTTCTGTTCCTCAGGAATGTGCAGTTGAAGGAGGCGATTGCTGTAATAACTGCTCTCTAACGGCTACCTCCCAATGCAGTGATGGACTTTGTTGTAAGAAATGCCAGGTATGTATTTAAGTGGCTTTTGTTTTGCTATTTAAAATAGACCAGCTTGTCTGCTTTCATGAAGATTAATTAGCAGGGCTTACTTATTTTTGAAAGGTTCATTTTCAGAGTTTAACAAAAACTCTTGAAACGTTTTCTTTGGAAGGAGGACATCTTTGTAACAGTCTCTTTGTCTCTAAGTCTGAAAGTTTCCCAGGTATTGCTAATCAAATTAAAGGCAATGACTGTAGTGCTCCTACCCAGTAGTTATCACTAGACCTCAGACACTCTCATGCCAACCCAGCAGGAGGTTGGGCTGGAGCCCCTTGATGGGCAGAGCACTCTGGACTAACATTAACAAAACCAGGAGTCAAGTTACTCTTGCTCCTAGACCACAGTAGGCTGCCACCAGGCTTGCTTCATCCAGGAATGCAAAGCACAAGCCAACCCTGCTTCCTTTAGGACATTAAACAGAAATCCAAACCATCTCCTGAGAGTCAGGAGTTCTATACACACACACACAATGTTGGTAGGGCCAAAAAAGGCAACTAGAAAATCTTCTGCAAACCGGTATGTAACTAAAAGGTTTTATTTATGGTGCAAAGCAATACCAGCATACTATGTGAACAGAAAATAAAAAAGGTTTTTAATATCTCTAACTAAATTACCTTGGTTATTACAGTACCAGTTATCCACAGCAATTCTTGAAGCATAACAAAGAACAATCCTCTTACAGCAGTTCAAAAGGCAGACCACAATAATCTCAGTCCATTCGACAGAATCTCAGGGTTTTCCCAACTGGAATAACAATAGCACCCTGTAGCATAACCAGCTAAGGGTCTAAAGTTAGACAAAGAAAATAGAGACTTCATTTTTAATCTCTTCTGGGAACACCTGACCATAGACACTAATTACCAATTAGATCTAGTAACCAGGTTCACCTGGTCCCAATACCAGTCAGGGAGTTTGACATATGTAAATAAAGTATTTGACAGATGTAATTGAAAGCTAAACTAGTTGACATTCACATGCTAGGCATTGCAGAGGAACCCACAATCAGTTTCAGTTGTCCAAGGCCATTCCTACTAAGTACAGTCTTTGTAGTGTCAGTGCAAGGCAACAAAAGATAATGGTCTGTAGGTGGGCCTTATCTGCGCTTCTGAAACCTCAAGGATATAAAACTAAGCACTGGCCTCCTGCAAGGAACTAAACACAAAATAAACTGCTAAAAATAAAATCATCCCCGGTGACTACAATGACAAAGGAACTAAACACAAAATAAACAGCTAAAAAAAATCATCCCCGGTTACAGCATCACAGTAATGTCAGTTTAGCATTTCAGAAAAAGCAATTGTGTGATATTCTAGGTTGAACTGTTGACCAGGTATAGACATGTTCTGATCTTTCTTTCCCCAGTTTGAAGAAAAGGGAGTTGTGTGCAGAGGAGCAGTAAATGATTGTGATATTCCAGAACGTTGTTCAGGATCTTCCAATCAGGTGAGGTTGCAAAACAAAAGAAACACAAAATCTGAGTAATATGGAATTGCTTAAAGCAAATTTTGGGGGAGGGAGGCAATGTACAAAAGCTAAGTTTGAACAGCTACATTTACATTAATTTTAGATATTAAAATACAACTTTAAAAGGTCACTCACTGTCCAGCTTATCAAGTGGTTCCTTCCGCTTTATCTCTAGTGTTCTCCAAATCTCCATAAAATGGATGGGTACTCATGTGATAACAAACAGGTAAGTGTGGTTTTTAATTTGATTTTATTTTTATTGTAACAATATAGGATAAGCAAATTAAAGTGGGTCTGTTCATACATTTGTAGAATCTGTAAAAAGGACTCAGATGAGGTAGTGAAATTTCTGCTTTTAGATGTTTACTATAGAATTTAGTTCCTGTTGTATAATTCTAGCTTTATTTTCTTTAAAAAAGATCAAGGTCTTGGGTTGGATCCAGCATTACATTTCTGCTGGAGGGTGAGTTTCTCTGTTCCCTCCTTCCTCTATTACTCTCTAACTCATCCTATGTGGTTTTCGGGGGGTCCCCCTAGGTCCCAGGAGCAGCATTTTGGGCTGCAGTGGGACAGGGGAGGTAATTTTCATCAGCAGAAATTATTGTTGAATCCAAACCTTTATCCACATACTTACAGGAGGAAAAAAGGAGTGATAAACCAAAAGTAAATAAATAAAGGAAAATAGCTCATTTATTTCTGCATTTGGAAATCCCACATTGTGTGGCCAGTGATGTAATCTGGAGCACAGCAGTGTCCAAAACCTTCTCACCATTCATTGTAAAACTCCCCACACCTGTAAATCCCCCAAAGCCGACTCTAGTAGAAAATATAATTGCTCTCTTTAGCAAATATATCAGGCTATTTTTTTTGATATGGAAAAAATATTAATGTTACGTCCTTTTGTTGCTTTTCGTTTAGGGTGCTTGTTTTGGAGGACGATGCAAAACAAGAGACAGACAGTGTAAATATATTTGGGGAGAACGTGAGTAAATACTTTAAAAGTTTTTTTTGCTGATATCCCTTTGAAAGCCAAGTCCCTTGGTATCAGGGCAGATGACATCTAGCATGAGAGATAGACTGTATGACATGTTAAAAAGGAGGTTTTTTTGTCAGCCTGTCCCTGTTTTGAAGCCAGCACACTTGTTATCAGACATTTTCTGCCACAGTTTGTTTATTTTATTTACTTCATTTATATCCCACCTTTCTCCCCAGTAGGGACCCAAGTTAAGCACATTGTTCTCCTCTGTCCTCGGTATTATATTCACAACAACCTTATGAGGTAGGTTAGGCTGAGAGTGTGTGATTGGCCCATCATCACCCAGAAGATAGAGTGTGGACTCAAACCTGGATTGCCCAGATCCTAATATGACACTCTAAATACTACACCACACTAGGGGATTGTCCATCTTCTTTCATGTATCCTCTGGTCCTTTTTAAGCCGCAGGAATTAGAGAATACAATGAAAGGCTGCAGGAATCCTTTTGCAGGCTGGGACTCCATAGACGATTCAACAGCCAGCCATTTTACCTGAAACACTGCAAGTTCCTAAAAAGAAAACAACCACGAACTTGTGCGCTTTCATAACGATGCAGTGCTTTATACACTATTATCCATTTCACATTCCAATTCCCTTTTATTTCTCCCTATCCCTGAGGTCTGGGGCACTGTGTACACAGTGGGAGGGCTTCTAATGTCCTGGCCCCACTGGTGGACCTCCTGATGGCACTGGTATTTCTGGCCACTGTGTGATACAGAGTGTTGGACTGGATGGGCCTTTGGCCTGATCCAACATTGGCATCTCTTATGTTCTTATGTTCTTATGTACACTTGCGTTGAAAGCCCTTCAGGCAGGGATGTTTCTTTTTGAAAATTCCCTGTGAAGGGCTTAATTTATTTTGAAGGTAATATAAGTATTGAGTTGGACCCCATGGATCCATTCTGCTAGCAGAGGCAGAAGGCTCCAGGATGGATTCTCAGGATCTAACAAAATGACTGGAGTACCTAGAATATATTTTATAGGTTGTACTCTGGTTTCAGTCTTTGTGATTACAGTTCCCTTTTAAAAAAAGATAGATGTTATTACTAAATAAATGTACTTCTGTTTTTAGATGTGACAGCTGCTGACAAATATTGCTATGATAGACTGAATATAGAAGGGACTGAGAAAGGTAACTGTGGCAGAAACAGAGATACTTGGATACAGTGTGAAAACCAGTAAGTTAAACTACTTTGTTCACAAAGTAACTTTAATTTATTTTAGAATTGTTTTCCCCAAACATTGTAGGTTATGCACACCGTTCTGCAAGGAACCGAATCTAATGTGTTGTCTCAGACCCAGACACTCACATTGGCAGTCCCTAAAATGTTCTCCTCCATAGTATCCAGCTGCATCTATTTTTCTAGCCAATTTCATTACTGTTGTCCACCACCCTTACTCCCAGAGGCTGAATTTGGAGTGTTAGCAGGTCACATCTCTACATCTAAAAGTTGGACACATTTTTAATCTAAAAGTTGGCCTTTTTGATGGGTTTCTTGTGGTCTGATGGCCATAGCTTCACACAACAACAACAACAACAACAACAAAACCCTTATATTCAAGACCTGTTTCAGAGGGTAGCCATGTTGGTCTACAGTAGAACTATCCAGGTGGGTAGCTGTGTTGGTCTGAAGCAGCAGAACAACGTTTGAGTCCAGTGGCACCTTTCAGACCAA